>NW_018743497.1:0-55553 GCF_001683475.1 Chenopodium quinoa | reverse complement strand
AGCTCAATAGCTGAGAAGGCAGGTGTCTTTTCAGGAGGCACCATTCTTTTAGCTTTACCTGCAAAAAAGGGGAAATTCGAGTTAGAGCGTGTACGCATAATCAGGCGTCAGAATACCGGATGGGTTAATGAACCTACTCTTTTTAAACATTGAACTTAGATTGCAAAGGGACAAAAGGACTCGTCCCTGAACCATTCCGGGAGGGGTACCCAGAACTTTGGGATGATGATTTCACTACCGTCCTCCATCAGATGGGTCGTTTTGAGGAAGAGACCCGTCTCCATTATTTGGTCCCAGCCCTCAGACGACACTTTCGGAGCGCGCATTTTTTGCCCAGCAATGCCGGGTGCTTATTATACCGCCGCAGCCGGTGATTTAGGAAGTGGAAGGAGAAGAGACGACATAAAATTTGCCTCTTTCCAGTTGGTCCACTTTGATGGCTTCTCCAAAGTCATCATGTATTCTTGGTTGGTGGTAAGGGTTACCAGGCATTCCACCCACCCGGAGCCCGGCTGAGGTAATGCATGTGTGCAAAAGCCTCCCAACTGGGGTTCATCTCCTGCAGCTCACATGCGGCAATGTACCCCAAAATATTGACCCAAGAGTTGGGAGTCAATTGCTATTACGCCCAAGTCTTACCCCAGCAATATGTCCTTGATGCAGGGGTGAAGGGGAACCGGAGGCCTGCTTTGAATGCCGCCTCATAACAGCCGAAAAAATCATCGGCATGGTCCAAGTCGTCCGTCCATACGACGGCTGCATTAACAGGCGGGACTCTTATTTCCCAGTCCTTCCCAACTGGTTTCCTTTTAAAAAGAAAGGCAGGAAGGGTTGCAGTAAGGGTGAACCACGTCTCTTGCAGACATGGTCATGTCAGTCGGATCTCCTTAGCCGGCCATTTGTAGGCCTCTTCAACAATAGGCTCAGCCTCCTGTGCAGGGGCTTCAGATTCGAACCCAGACCTTCTCCAGCAGATTCATCGCCGGATCCTTCGGCATTAGAATCAGAGTCTTCTAATATGCTGTCACCCGGTGTGCTCGACCACTCGGGGAATCTTGACGAGTCCCCAGGGTTTCTTCCAAAGGAATTTCATTAGACGGTCCTGCCGTCCGGCCCTTATTTCTTGGATCAGCCGGATCTTCGGCTGCGTCGTCGACTTGTAATCCGGGTCAACTGCCGTCCATCTTATCCGAGCCATTCTGTCCTGCACATGAACAGAGACGGTCGGATTCGAGGTAGGTGAAGGTTCGCCCAAATACCCCCAGACGGCAGTCCCAGTCCTAGACTCAGCCGTGCCTGGTGACCGCCTAACAGCAGCCGTAGGCTGTGCCGAGTGTATAATTGAAGGGTCCATATCCTATCTATGCAACCGGAAAATAAACAAAAAGAATTGAAAAAGGGTGCAGACGGTACCTTTGGAGGTTGGAATTTGCTGAGATGGTGGCTTGAAACCTACACAGGCGGAAATCTCCGAATGTGTTTGAAGCTGATGAAGAAAAATAGATCAGACATGTTAATTGGAAGCTCATTTAAAAGCCCCCCAAGCGGTGGAGCCCCGGATGAGGGATAGCAGAGATGGGCTGGAAATTGTTCAAACGACCCCCATACGGTTAAAAGCCGGATGGGGGCTATTTGTATGTTTGAGATAAAGCTAAAGGCTGCTCAAACAACCCCCATACGGTTAGACGCCGGATGGGGGCAATTTAAACAACGTTTGAGAAAAAGCCAAGGCTGCTCAAACGACCCCCATACGGTTAAAAGCCGGATGGGGCAATTTGAAACAAAGTGTGAGCCAAGGAAGCTCAAACGACCCCCATACAGGTAAAAGCCGGATGAGGGCTATTTGTATGTTTGAGAAAAAGCTAAAGGCTGCTCAAACAACCCCATACGGTTAGACGCCGGATGGGGGCAATATAAACAACGTTTGAGAAAAAGCCAAGGCTGCTCAAACGACCCCCATACGGTTAAAAGCCGGATGGGGGCAATTTGAAACAGTTTTGAGCCAAGGCTGCTCAAACGACCCCCATACGGTTAAAAGCCGGATGGGGGCTATTTGTATGTTTGAGAAAAAGCTAAAGGCTGCTCAAACAACCCCCATACGGTTAAAAGCCGGATGGGGGCAATTTGAAACAGTTTTGAGCCAAGGCTGCTCAAACGACCCCCATACGGTTAAAAGCCGGATGGGGGCTATTTGTATGTTTGAGAAAAAGCAAAAGGCTGCTCAAACGACCCCCATACGGTTAGACGCCGGATGGGGGCAATTTAAACAACGTTTGAGAAAAAGCCAAGGCTGCTCAAACGACCCCCATACGGTTAAATGCCGGATGGGGGCAATTTGAATGATGTTTGAGAAAAAGCCAAGGCTGCTCAAACTACCCCCATACGGTTAAATGCCGGATGGGGGCAATTTGAATGATGTTTGAGAAAAAGCCAAGGCTGCTCAAACTACCCCCATACGGTTAAATGCCGGATGGGGGCAATTTGAAAGATGTTTGAAAGCAAAGGTTGATCAAACCACCCCCATACGGCTAAAGGCCGGATGGGGTTACTTATAACTAGTCTGAATAAAAACAAAGTTGGCTCAAAGGGGTCCCATGCGGCACAATGCCGGATGGGAGTATATTAAACATCCCAGACGGCAAAACGCCGGATGAGAGGGATTTTTGGACTTGTCCCAAGCCAGCCCCATGCGGCAAAATGACGGATGAGGGCATTTTACAACTAGGGAAATATTTCAAAAACCTCACACGGGAAATCCCGGATGAGGTAGGGGTAATTCAGAAATTTTTGGACAAAATATACCCAGGCGGCAAAATGCCGAGTGAGGTCCTTAATCTAGGGGCAAAAAGACGGTACCTTACTAAATCCGCACTCAGCCGGAAGGCAGATGTCAAGTACTTGCGAAAACCGGATGCTCGAAAGTCTTGAAAGAAGCAGCCGGTATCAGAGCTTCTCAGGAAATTTTTGAAAATAAAAAGTGCGGAGGAAAGAGGTAGCCACCCTACTTATAGAAAGAGGCAGAAGGCGAACAGTCACCTTCTGCACGAAAATTTGAAATTCAAAAAAAAAAAAAAAAAAAAAAAAAAGGAGAGAGAAAAAGAAGAGGGGGGAAGCAGACGTAACCGTCACTTACCCCATGCACCCTGCGTCTGTCACAGATGACACGTGAGCTTGCCACATCTCACCTGTGAGGGGCAGATGTTTAGGGTGAAAATACCCTAAGACACGTGGCCCAATAAAGGCTTGACACGTGTCAATCTTTAAACGGTCTGCAAAGGCCCAATCCCTTTGCAGACACGTGTCCCTTATACCCTAATTGAGGTACAGTTCTCCCTTACTATAAATAGTAAGGGTAGACCTCATTTATGAGGATACATTAATTGCAACCACAAAAAACAAACAAAGCCCAAACCTACTGAAACGCTCTCGAACCGAGAAGCTTTTACTGTTCTTATTCCACTTCGAAAAGATACTAACTTAATCTTCGGAGGCGGAACTCCCACCCCATCCGGAGTCTCCGTTACTTGTGCAGGTACAGGCGTAAGAAGGAAGTCTGCTAGGAAATTGTAACTCTCCCCAAGGACATAAAAGACCCCCAAACAGAAGGTGTTTGACTTTCACTAGATTAAATTAGCTTTTTTGAATGCATTTAACTTTTATTTAATAAAAAAAGCTTTGTCCAAATGTGTTTGACTTTCATTTGATGCAATTAGCTTTGTTTGAATGTGTTTGACTTTCATTTGATTCAATAAGCTTTGTTGAATGCATTTAACTTTCATTTGATTTAAAAAGCTTTGTTTAAATGTGTTTGAATTTCACTTGATTTAATTACTTTTTTTTAATTGCATATGACTTTCAGTTGATTCAAAAAGATTTGTTTGAATTTGCTTGACTTTCATATGATTCAATTAGCATCGTTGAATGGATTTGACAATAATTTGATTCAAAAAGCTTTGTTTGACTTTCACTTGATTCAAATCGCTATTTTGAATGCATTTGAATTTCATTTTATTGAAAAAGCTTTGTTTGAATGTGTTTGATTTTCATTTGATTAAATTAGCTTTGTTTGAATGTGATTGACTTTCATTTGAATCAATTAGCTTTGTTTAATGCATTTGACTTTCATTTAATTCAAAAAGCTTTGATTGAATGTGTTTAACTTTAATTTGATTCAAATAGCATTGTTTGAATCTTTTTGACTTTCACTTGATTTAAATACCTTTTTTTAATGTGTTTGACTTTCATTTGATTCAGATAGCATTGTTTGAATGTGTTTGACTTTCATTTGATTTAATTAGCTTTGTTTGAATGTGGTTGACTTTTAATTGATTCAATTTGATCTGTTGAATGCATTTGACTTTCATTTGATTCAAAAAGATTTGTTTGAATGAGTTTGACTTTCATATGATTCAATTAGTATCGTTGAATGCATTTGACAATCATTTGATTCAAAAAGCTATGTTTGAATTTGTTTTACTTTCACTTGATTCAATTAGCTTTTTTTGAAATCATTTGACTTTCTTTTGATTCAAAATGCTTTGTTTGAATGTGTTTGATTTTCACTTGATTTAATTAGCTTTATTTGAATGTGGTTAACTTTCATTTGATTCAATTAGCTTTGTTTGAATGTGGTTGACTTTCATTTGATTCAATTAGGTTTGTTAGAATGCCATTGACTTTCGTTTGATTCAATTAGGTTTGTTAGAATGCTATTGACTTTCATTTGATTCAAAAAGCTTTGTTTGAATGTGTTTGACTTCCATTTGATTCAATTAGCATCATTGAACGTATTTGACAGTCATTTTATTCAAAAAGCTTTGTTTGAATTACTTAGACTTTCACTTGATTCAATTAGCTCTTTTGAATGCATTTAACTTTAATTTGATTCAAAAATCTTTGTTCGAATGTGTTTGACTTTCATTTGATTCAATTAGCTTTGTGGGAATGCACTTGACAATCACTTAATTAAAAAAGCTTTATTTGGAGGTGTTTGACTTTCACTAGATTAAATTAGCTTTTTTGAATGCATTTAACTTTTATTTAATTAAAAAAGCTTTGTCCAAATGTGTTTGACTTTCATTTGATGCAATTAGCTTTGTTTGAATGTGTTTGACTTTCATTTGATTCAATAAGCTTTGTTGAATGCATTTAACTTTCATTTGATTTAAAAAGCTTTGTTTAAATGTGTTTGACTTTCACTTGATTTAATTACTTTTTTTTAATTGCATATGACTTTCAGTTGATTCAAAAAGATTTGTTTGAATGTGCTTGACTTTCATATGATTCAATTAGCATCGTTGAATGGATTTGACAATAATTTGATTCAAAAAAGCTTTGATTGACTTTCACTTGATTCAAATCACTATTTTGAATGCATTTGAATTTCATTTGATTGAAAAAGCTTTGTTTGAATGTGTTTGATTTTTATTTAATTAAATTAGCTTTGTTTGAATGTGATTGACTTTCATTTGAATCAATTAGCTTTGTTTAATGCATTTGACTTTTATTTAATTCAAAAAGCTTTGTTTGAATGTGTTTGACTTTAATTTGATTCAAATAGCTTTGTTTGAATGATTTTGACTTTCACTTGAATTAAATACCTTTTTTGAATGTGTTTGACTTTCATTTGATTCAGATAGCATTGTTTGAATGTGTTTGACTTTCATTTGATTCAAATAGCTTTGTTTGAATGTGTTTGCCTTCCATTGGATTTAATTAGCTTTGTTTGAATGTGGTTGAATTTTAATTGATTCAATTTGATCTGTTGAATGCATTTGACTTTCATTTGATTCAAAAAGATTTGTTTGAATGAGTTTGATTTTCACATGATTCAATTAGTATCGTTGAATGCATTTGACAATCATTTGATTCAAAAAGCTATGTTTGAATTTGTTTGACTTTCACTTGATTCAATTAGCTTTTTTGAAATCATTTGACTTTCTTTTGATTCAAAAAGCATTGTTTGAATGTGTTTGAATTTCACTTGATTTAAATTATCTTTGTTTGAATGTAATTAACTTTCATTTGATTCAATTAGCTTTGTTTAAATGTGGTTGACTTTCATTTGATTAAATTAGGTTTGTTAGAATGCCATTGACTTTTGTTTGATTCAATTAGGTTTGTTAGAATGCCATTGACTTTCATTTGATTCAAAAAGCTTTGTTTGAATGTATTTGACTTCTATTTGATTCAATTAGCATCATTGAACGCATTTGACAGTCATTTTATTCAAAAAGCTTTGTTTGAATTACTTAGACTTTCACTTGATTCAATTAACTTTTTTGAATGCATTTAACTTTTTTTTGATTCAAAAAGCTTTGTTAGAATGTGCTTGACTTTCATTTGATTCAATTAGCTTTGTGGGAATGCACTTGACAATCACTTAATTAAAAAAGCTTGGTTTAAAAGTGTTTGACTTTCACTAGATTAAATTAGCTTTTTTGAATGCATTTAATTTTTATTTAATAAAAAAAGCTTTGTCCAAATGTGTTTGACTTTCATTTGATGCAATTAGCTTTGTTTGAATGTGTTTGACTTTCATTTGATTCAATAAGCTTTGTTGAATGCATTTAACTTTCATTTGATTAAAAAGCTTTGTTTAAATGTGTTTGACTTTCACTTGATTTAATTACTTTTTTTTAATTGCATATGACTTTCAGTTGATTCAAAAAAGATTTGTTTGAATTTGCTTCACTTTCATATGATTCAATTAGCATCGTTGAACGGATTTGACAATAATTTGATTCAAAAAGCTTTGTTTGACTTTCACTTGATTCAAATCGCTATTTTGAATGCATTTGAATTTCATTTGATTGAAAAAGCTTTGTTTGAATGTGTTTGATTTTTATTTAATTAAATTAGCTTTGTTTGAATGTGATTGACTTTCATTTGAATCAATTAGCTTTGTTTAATGCATTTGACTTTTATTTAATTCAAAAAGCTTTGTTTGAATGTGTTTGACTTTAATTTGATTCAAATAGCTTTGTTTGAATGATTTTGACTTTCACTTGATTTAAATACCTTTTTTGAGTGTGTTTGACTTTCATTTGATTCAAATAGCTTTGTTTGAATGTGTTTGCCTTCCATTGGATTTAATTAGCTTTGTTTGAATGTGGTTGACTTTTAATTGATTCAATTTGATATGTTGAATGCATTTGACTTTCATTTGATTCAAAAAGAATTGTTTGAATGAGTTTGACTTTCATATGATTCAATTAGTATCGTTGAATGCATTTGACAATCATTTGATTCAAAAAGCTATGTTTGAATTTGTTTGACTTTCACTTGATTCAATTAGCTTTTTTGAAATCATTTGACTTTCTTTTGATTCAAAAAGCTTTGTTTGAATGTGTTTGATTTTCACTTGATTTAATTAGCTTTGTTTGAATGTGGTTAACTTTCATTTGATTCAATTAGCTTTGTTTGAATGTGGTTGACTTTCATTTGATTCAATTAGGTTTGTTAGAATGCCATTGACTTTCGTTTGATTCAATTAGGTTTGTTAGAATGCTATTGACTTTCATTTGATTTAAAAAGCTTTGTTTGAATGTGTTTGACCTCCATTTGATTCAATTAGCATCATTGAACGTATTTGACAGTCATTTTATTCAAAAATCTTTGTTTGAATTACTTAGACTTTCACTTGATTCAATTAGCTTTTTTGAATGCATTTAACTTTAATTTGATTCAAAAAGCTTTGTTCGAATGTGTTTGATTTTCATTTGATTCAATTAGCTTTGTGGGAATGCACTTGACAATCACTTAATAAAAAAAGCTTTATTTGAAGGTGTTTGACTTTCACTAGATTAAATTAGCTTTTTTGAATGCATTTAACTTTTATTTAATTAAAAAAGCTTTGTCCGAATGTGTTTGACTTTCATTTGATGCAATTAGCTTTGTTTGAATGTGTTTGACTTTCATTTGATTCAATAAGCTTTGTTGAATGCATTTAACTTTCATTTGATTTAAAAAGCTTTGTTTAAATGTGTTTGACTTTCACTTGATTTAATTACTTTTTTTTAATTGCATATGACTTTCAGTTGATTCAAAAAGATTTGTTTGAATGTGCTTGACTTTCATATGATTCAATTAGCATCGTTGAATGGATTTGACAATAATTTGATTCAAAAAGCTTTGATTGACTTTCACTTGATTCAAATCACTATTTTGAATGCATTTGAATTTCATTTGATTGAAAAAGCTTTGTTTGAATGTGTTTGATTTTTATTTAATTAAATTAGCTTTGTTTGAATGTGATTGACTTTCATTTGAATCAATTAGCTTTGTTTAATGCATTTGACTTTTATTTAATTCAAAAAGCTTTGTTTGAATGTGTTTGACTTTAATTTGATTCAAATAGCTTTGTTTGAATGATTTTGACTTTCACTTGAATTAAATACCTTTTTTGAATGTGTTTGACTTTCATTTGATTCAGATAGCATTGTTTGAATGTGTTTGACTTTCATTTGATTCAAATAGCTTTGTTTGAATGTGTTTGCCTTCCATTGGATTTAATTAGCTTTGTTTGAATGTGGTTGAATTTTAATTGATTCAATTTGATCTGTTGAATGCATTTGACTTTCATTTGATTCAAAAAGATTTGTTTGAATGAGTTTGATTTTCACATGATTCAATTAGTATCGTTGAATGCATTTGACAATCATTTGATTCAAAAAGCTATGTTTGAATTTGTTTGACTTTCACTTGATTCAATTAGCTTTTTTGAAATCATTTGACTTTCTTTTGATTCAAAAAGCATTGTTTGAATGTGTTTGAATTTCACTTGATTTAAATTATCTTTGTTTGAATGTAATTAACTTTCATTTGATTCAATTAGCTTTGTTTAAATGTGGTTGACTTTCATTTGATTAAATTAGGTTTGTTAGAATGCCATTGACTTTTGTTTGATTCAATTAGGTTTGTTAGAATGCCATTGACTTTCATTTGATTCAAAAAGCTTTGTTTGAATGTATTTGACTTCTATTTGATTCAATTAGCATCATTGAACGCATTTGACAGTCATTTTATTCAAAAAGCTTTGTTTGAATTACTTAGACTTTCACTTGATTCAATTAACTTTTTTGAATGCATTTAACTTTTTTTTTGATTCAAAAAGCTTTGTTAGAATGTGTTTGACTTTCATTTGATTCAATTAGCTTTGTGGGAATGCACTTGACAATCACTTAATTAAAAAAGCTTGGTTTAAAAGTGTTTGACTTTCACTAGATTAAATTAGCTTTTTTGAATGCATTTAATTTTTATTTAATAAAAAAAGCTTTGTCCAAATGTGTTTGACTTTCATTTGATGCAATTAGCTTTGTTTGAATGTGTTTGACTTTCATTTGATTCAATAAGCTTTGTTGAATGCATTTAACTTTCATTTGATTAAAAAGCTTTGTTTAAATGTGTTTGACTTTCACTTGATTTAATTACTTTTTTTTTAATTGCATATGACTTTCAGTTGATTCAAAAAAGATTTGTTTGAATTTGCTTGACTTTCATATGATTCAATTAGCATCGTTGAATGGATTTGACAATAATTTGATTCAAAAAGCTTTGTTTGACTTTCACTTGATTCAAATCGCTATTTTGAATGCATTTGAATTTCATTTGATTGAAAAAGCTTTGTTTGAATGTGTTTGATTTTTATTTAATTAAATTAGCTTTGTTTGAATGTGATTGACTTTCATTTGAATCAATTAGCTTTGTTTAATGCATTTGACTTTTATTTAATTCAAAAAGCTTTGTTTGAATGTGTTTGACTTTAATTTGATTCAAATAGCTTTGTTTGAATGATTTTGACTTTCACTTGATTTAAATACCTTTTTTGAGTGTGTTTGACTTTCATTTGATTCAAATAGCTTTGTTTGAATGTGTTTGCCTTCCATTGGATTTAATTAGCTTTGTTTGAATGTGGTTGACTTTTAATTGATTCAATTTGATATGTTGAATGCATTTGACTTTCATTTGATTCAAAAAGAATTGTTTGAATGAGTTTGACTTTCATATGATTCAATTAGTATCGTTGAATGCATTTGACAATCATTTGATTCAAAAAGCTATGTTTGAATTTGTTTGACTTTCACTTGATTCAATTAGCTTTTTTGAAATCATTTGACTTTCTTTTGATTCAAAAAGCTTTGTTTGAATGTGATTAGGGGATTTTTATCCACCAAGCGCCGTTTGACAAGTGGACCAACCAGGTTCCGCCACGCGTCCTCCACGGACCACTTAAGACACGCCACGTGTCCACCCATGCCAAATGGGACAACCGGCCATCAAGGCCCATTTCAGTCTAGAAGCCCGATCGGCCCTAGGTTTACCTTAAAACCTAGAGAGTTGCACGCTTCCCAAGGCTATAAATACTCGATTAATCCTCATTAATCAAGGGACCGAATAATTAACGGAACGGAGGAGAAACATTACGGAACACACTAATAACCGGCTGATCTCGCTAGCAAAGCAGATTACCTACATTAAATACTCTCACCTAGAGAGACCTTATTACTTTAATTTCTGTATTAATTACTCCTTAATCAGGTACTAACTTGACCGTTGGAGGCGGAGCTCTCAGGAGTCTCCGTTATTTTGCAGGTACAGGCGTCCGGTTCCAGTCTCGGAATTGTAGCTCTCCCGCAGGACATCAGAAAACCCCAAAACATTTGGCGCCGTCTGTGGGGAGAGTACTTCAGAGATGGCATCCAAGTCTGTACCGACCCCAGAAGAGAGGCGTCCCCTAGACGACCCTCAAGTTCAGTCGGACCATGATACCGAAAGTGAATTTGAAGTTGAAACTCATACAGCTCCAGACGGGACCCTAAGGGCCCGCCGTACCCGTCATACTGAAATAAGGGAACGGGAGTATCTTCAAACAGGAAGCGAGCCAGCAGGCGCACCGCTTGCTCGGCAACAGCCGACTGATGGGTCTGCTCCCATCACAAGGAACGAACTCATGACCTTCATGAGGGGATTCAAGGGAGAGATCCAAGAGTTGATCAACAAAAAACCGCCTGCTTCAGTCAAAGAGCAGGCGGCCAAAAAACCTTCCACTTCACTGAAGAGGAAGCCAGTTCAAGGGCGAGAGGCGACTCCCCATCCTAAATCTAAGAAGCGGGAGCCGTCTGCTCTTGATTTCACAAAACTCCGTTATCCTACGGGAAATAGGAAACCGGTTCGTCATATTCAGCCGGACGGGTCAAAGCAAACGTTCACAGATGCTCGGCACCTGCTAGAGCAGAAGAAGAGTGACCGATTATCAGAGTCGGCTTCTACTTCAAATTTTCAGGACAGTTTGCGAAATGCCTCGATGAGGCCAACTCAGTCGTACCATGAGAGTCAGTCAGGCGGCACCTCCCGTCAGTCTGGCTTTCATAGTGCGCAGGCGGTACCAAATTTACCATTTGTGCCGCAACAACAATATTTTATGCAGCCACCTCCATTTGGTGGACCTGCAGCAAAAAACGTCCAACCTATGGACTGGCAGCTACGGCTGCTTAGACTTGGTGAACAGCCGTCGGCCTTCTCCAAGGAAATTACTGAAGCCGCTCAGCCGGCCAAAGTAAAAAATGTTTTAGTAGGCGCCTATGATGGCACTACTAACCCGGAAGACCATCTGATGGCATTCACCAACCTGATGTACCTTCAAGGGTTGGATGATCCCACTTGGTGCAAGTGTTTCCCAGCAACTCTCAAGGGAATTGCACAGTAATGGTTCGGCAACCTGCCGACTGGTTGTGTAAACAGTTTCAGGACGCTTGCTTACTTATTTGCCTCCAACTTTGCAATGAACATCCCTGCGAAGAAAACGACCCTTGATTTGGGAACAATTCAGCAGGGTGAAAAGGAGGGGCTTCGTTCCTACATCAGGCGGTTCAACCTGATGAGAATACAGATTCAAGGGTTACCGGATGAGGTAGCTTATACTGACTTTTTTAGAGGTCTCAAAGACGGGTCTACCTTCAAATTTGATTTAGTTCGAAAAAGGGTGGCGACTCTTCAAGAGGCCTTGATTGAAGCAGAAGCTTATATACAGGCGACTGATCTGTGTACAATGAAACAGTCGGACGGGAAGAGGTTCGACAATAGAGAGGGACGACAGAAACAGTCGTCCAACAAAGATGAAAAAAGAAAAGGGGTCTGGGCGGCTGATTCCTCTAAACAGCCGGCCAAGAAGAAAAAGGAATTCAAACCATACTCCCCAAAGTATGTGTTTAACAAGGATAACCAGTTTATCCTAAAAGAAATAAAGGGACGGCTCTCAATTGAGAAACCGCTCCCCATGAAGGGTTCTGCGAGCAACCGGAACCAAGACAAAATCTGTGCTTATCATGATGACATTGGTCATCACACCAACGACTGCATTAGTCTCATGCGGTACCTAGACCGCTTGGCTGATCAAGGTGATCTTGACACTTATGTCAAGAAATCTACGGGGAATACTTCCTCAAAAAAGCAGTCGGCCAAAAAGAATCAACAGGCCGACAGTTCCGATACAGATGATGCAGTCGTCTACACCATTGCAGGCGGCTTCTCAGGAGGCGGCCCCACTATTAGGGGCAACAAAGATAATATAAGGCGGTTAGATGTAAATTCCGTTCACCAAGAACGACCGTCCAAATATACATTTCCTGAGATTGTCATCACTGAAGAGGATCTAGGAGGAATAAGGGGGCCGCATGACGACCCTCTCGTTATTGAATGTAAAGTGGCCAACCAGAGAGTTGGTCGAATCCTCATAGATACTGGGAGCTCTTCAGATCTCATCAGCAGCAAATGTCTGTCAAAACTGAAATATCAGACGGACTACATACATCCGGCCTCCCACCCTTTAATAGGGTTTGGAGGAGGAGTCGTCCACCCACTGGGACGAGTTGATCTACCCGTCCGCCTGGGCGAAAAAGGGGAAGGACGACACATGGTAGTCCGATTCCTAGTTGTAGAGGAACTCTCTGCCTACAACATGATTCTGGGTCGCCCAACCCTGAATAGTGCCAAGGCTGTTATAATCCCGTCACTTATGCTGCTTAAGTTTGAAAGGGACAATGGAACAGTCGGCTCCCTAAGGGGAGATCAGAGGATGGCCCGAGAGTGCTATCTCTCGGATGTCAAACCCACTGCTAAGGCCACTGGGTCAAGTGGAGAAAAAACAGACCTTGACAATGTCAAGGAAAGTGCGCCTGTTCAAGAAACAGGCGACAGAAAAAGAAAGGCGTCCCAGACAGAGTCTGCCAGAAAGGCAAGAAAATAGCAATCATTGGCAGAGGACCGGCCGGATGAGTTCCGCCCTCAGCCGGCTGGTGAGCATACGGACCTGATATTAGACGACTCCCGTCCTGACCGAACAGTCAAAGTTGGGACGACTGCTCTGAGAAACCTTGGTGATGACTTTCACAACCTGTTGAAAGAATACAAGGACATCTTTGCATTTGAAGTCCATGAAATGCCAGGCATTAGTCCTGATCTGGCAGTGCACAAACTCGCTGTGGATCCGAAAAAGAA
Organism: Chenopodium quinoa; assembly: GCF_001683475.1. Classification (NCBI taxonomy): domain Eukaryota; kingdom Viridiplantae; phylum Streptophyta; class Magnoliopsida; order Caryophyllales; family Amaranthaceae; genus Chenopodium; species Chenopodium quinoa. The sequence goes on along the minus strand of NW_018743497.1, from coordinate 42,056 downwards.
GCCGGTACGGCAAAAGAAGCGGAACCATGGTGAAGAAAGAGGTCAGGCGGCCGCCGCCGAACTCAAAAAATTACTTGATGCAGGGTTCATTCGGCAATGTTACTTCCCAGATTGGGTTGCAAATGTGGTACTTGTTAAAAAGCCGAATGGCACCTGGCGAATGTGTGTAGACTACACAGACTTGAACAAGGCGTGCCCCAAAGACAGTTACCCTCTGCCCAAAATTGATAACCTGGTCGACTCAACAGCCGGCCATGCCTTGATGAGTTTTATGGACGCCTATTCTGGTTTTCATCAAATTCCTTTGTGGAAGAAAGATCAGGAGAAGACGGCCTTCGTCACTGATCAGGGATTATACTGTTATACGGTCATGCCGTTTGGTCTTAAGAATGCCCCGGCTACATTCCAACGAATGATAAACACAGTGTTCTTTGATCAGATTGGGAGAAACGTCGAGGCATACATTGATGATATGATTGTTAAGACTAAACTTCAGAAAGATCATCTGACGGACCTCCGAGAAACTTTCGCCACACTCAGGCGGCACCATGTCATGCTCAATCCCAAGAAATGTGTATTTGGAGTTGAGTCTGGGAAATTTCTCGGATTCCTTATCAACCAGAGAGGAATAGAGGCGAACCCTGAGAAGGTACAGGCGGTCATTGACATGCAGTCGCCTCGTACCGTCCGAGAGGTTCAGAAGTTAACAGGTTGTCTGGCGGCCTTGGGAAGATTTCTAAGCCGATCAGGCGACAAATGCCTATACTTTTTCCAGGCAATTAAGAAAAAGGCAAGGTTTGAATGGGGGCCGGATGCTGAGGCCGCCTTCCAGAAATTAAAGGTTCACTTGCATTCCTTGCCAAGGCTGGTCAGCCCTTTGCCCAAAGAAAATCTCTACATGTACCTGGCCGTCTCTGATCATGCGTTAAGCGCGGTGCTCCTTGCTGAAAGGGACGGCTGTCAACTTCCGGTCTACTTTGTCAGTCACGTACTGAAAAATGCCGAGTTGAGGTATCCCCTAGTGGAGAAATTTGGTCCTTACCACCATGGAGTCCTCCGGACGAATGATCAAATGGGCCATAGAAATGCAGAGTCTCGAAGTTACTTTCGAGCCTAGAAAAGCAGTGAAGGGGCAAGCCTTTGCTGACTTTATTGTAGAGATGACTCGTCCTCCTGACTCTCAAGTTCCAGACCAAGTCTGGAAGGTATATGTGGACGGAAGCTCTACTTCAAACGGTTGTGGAGCAGGCGTCGTATGTCAATCTCCATTGAGCTACTTAATAAAGTTGGCACTTACTATTCAATTTTGTATTACGAGGGGCATGCCGTCTGTACCTTTACAGTCGGCTACTCTCCATTGAGTTTCACTCTTTATCTTTACAGGGGCATGCCGTCTGTTCCATTACAGTCGGCTACTCTCCCTCGAGTATTTTACTCACAATACTTAGCTAAAAAGTTTAGGGCCTGGCCGATCCTGTAACTAACAGGCGGCTACCCTTCTTTTACTTAGCACATACGTTCACCAAGAACATACCAAGGCCACTGGCCGAATGATCAGACCAGGCGCCTAGTCAACTGATCTAACTTTTAAAAACTAATCCGACCTGTCCCAACATTATAGCAGGCGTCCGGCGGCATCCATTCGGATGAAATTCGTCGCAGAGAGCAGCTCCCTTTTGGGTGGAACATTGTTCTATAAACTAATTACACGGCACCTATACGACTGTCCCAAAGGGCAACCACGTAGCCGTTTTTGAGACAAGGATAACTCTATCACTAACCAAACCAGTGGTAGCAGTTGACATCTGAGTCAGATGACCGCCTGTATTACTTGGGATAAATGCAGGGGGTACCTATTGAGTTAATAGCCAACAAACATTGGCGAATAAAGGGGTCTAGCCGGCCTACGCCGCCTGGTACCTCTACTTCTCAAACAAAAGTGACGGCGACTGAGTAACTCCAAAGTTAACTCATAGTCACTCCTTCAAATTTGGTATGGAACCTAAAAAGTTTGAGTCGTCCGCCTGTTTTATACAAACAAGGGCACTCGAACCCCTATTCCTACTGGATAACCTATTGAGTAAATAGCCAACAAACATTGGTAAATCAAGGGGTCTAGCCGGCCTACGCCGCCTGATACCTTTACTACTCAATCAAGATTGTGACGAAGACTAAGTAACTCCTATGTTAACTTAATAGTCACTCAAACTTAGTACTGAGCCTAAAAGGTACGAGTCGTCCACTTGTTTTTAATAAACAAAGGCTCTCAACCAATACTCTTGCTAGGTTAACAAATAACAAATTAGAGGCCAACATTGGCAATAAAGGGAAACAACCGGTACCCGCCGCTTGTTTTCCTACTTAAATTCCTTGGCTACTTGGTAATTCTATTTACTTGGTCAAATTGAATAAAGAGTTCGAATACCGATTGATTAAATGGCCGACTGATCATCTATCCTGGAAACAGACAACCAGTCGTCCAGGGGCATAGGCGGCATACTTACTATTTGTACCTGTCTTAACGTTCGGCCATACACAACAGTCTGTCTAGTGAGCAAATTTCAAATACTTAGACAAATTTGAACAAAAACAAAAATTTGATTAAAATGAGCCGGCCATAAAAGACCAGCAGAATATTCAAAACCCCGGCCCCCTGGCCGGGTAATTACAAAGCAAACGGCACGCAGGCCGTGAAAAGAAAAAATATACTTAAAGCTTAAGAAGGGGGCAGTTCAGTATCAGCAGCAGCCGCCTGGTCAGCACTCTTCTTGCTGGACTCGGCCTTCGCTGCATCATCTTTTGATGCCTTTCCCCCAAGTGGCACAAGCGCCACAACAGGTTCTTCCTCCTCCAACGCAACGTCCATCGCCTCTTCTTCAGCAGCCGCCAGGATCTGTTGATTATATATTTCCGAACACTGGCGGTACGTTCTTTCCCATGAGGCAAAGTCGGCACTGGGGAACAGTCGTTCCCAGGTCATGCGTTGGATTTGGGCGGAGTCTTCCACCATCTCCCGGACGAGCTCTTGTTTTTCTTGCTCGGCCTTGTCCGAGAGCTCTTGGGTAAGACTCTTCTCCTGGTTCACCAGGCGTTCTTTTACGTTAGCCAAAGATTTCTCCATGGCTTCGTAAGAGTGCATTTTCTGGCGAAGGGGTTTCAGCTCGGCTTTAAATTTGGTGACGGTCCCCTCCAGCTCGTCAACCTTCTTTTGGGCCGCCTCTAGCTGAGCCCGAACAGCGGCGGTCGCCTGCGCCTGATAATAAAGAAGATCAATGGTCAGTACTTCATTTTGGGCAATTTGAAACATTGCTTTATCACAGCTGGAGGCGGCCATAGCCTTTGCGGCCTTTACCTCTTTGTTTTTCCGATCAATCGGCTTGCGAAGGCTGTTGACTCGGAGCAGGGCCTAAGTACAAAGAAAAACAGGCGTCAGTTTCCAATCATAAGGGTTAACAGGCGTCCTGGAACTTCAAAAGGGTATACCTCAGCTAGGATCCCCGAAATTCCATCGAGGTCAAGGGTGCCGGCACCCTTGACCGCCTCCCTGTCAGAGGGAGGAACTACTTTAACCATTGACTTGGCTACCTCAACCAAGTCAAGTCCCTGGGGGCCGGCTGCATTAAGCAGAAGGAAAAACAAGTTAGACCTAATCAAGAAGGAAGCAAGAGTGAGTTTTTACAAGCAAGTGTCCATACATCTAGGCGGCCCCGCCTGGGTTTTTGAAGAAGTGGCCGGCTGCTTCTCAGCCGCCACTGTTTTCCTGGAAGACCCAGGAGAGCTTGCAACAGTCGTTCTCCGGGCCTTGGGGTCCGGCTGTTGCGAGGAAGAAGCCCTTGGAGTGCCAGACTGAAAACAAAAAGAGTTAGTATATGCATAATACAACTTAAAGGGGAAGAGTTTTCAAAGCTTACCAAGGGTGCCTCCTTGCTGGGGGAGTCGGCGTACGACTGCTTCATTAGCGAAACCCGCAGCATGGCCGCCGCAGTCTTAGATGCTGTTATTTTACTCATGGCGTCGGCTGAAAGAAATAAACAGCAAAGTTAGTAAAAATCCCAAGTAAACAAGGCGTGAGAAAACAGAGTATTCGTCAGGCCGGCTACCTCTAGAGCACCGACTGCCGAGGCCACAGGCGGCCAAGAAGTACTCATCATAGAGCCACTTGAAGCTCGGGACGCAGTGTAGGGGTACTTGCTCTCGTACCCCTGAAGTAGAGTTCACCCTAGTCTCTACTTTGAAGAGTCCTTTGTCTAGGATCTCTCTTTTAGCCTTTGGGGGAACAGGCGGCATGCTGCGGCCGCCTGCAAGAAGAGGCGGATCTCTGTTCCACTTGTTAAAACGTTTGTTCAGCTCCGTGTCTGAACTCTCGATAATAAGGAAGGTGTTCCGCCAATCCTTCCATTTGTTTGCCTTACCTCTCGTCATGAGGTAACCCCTGTGGCTTGTTAGTTGATACCAGCCGGTACCTCCCGACTTAGGGGTCCGGCTGAGATAGTTCATGTGGGCGAAAGCCTCAAAACTTGGCTCCACCCCGTTCAGTTCGCACCCGGCCACATAGCCGAGTACGTTTACCCAAGAGTTGGGGGCTAACTGCCATAACCCCAGATCATACCCATCTAAAATCCGCTGAACAGCCGGATGTAATGGGAAGCGCAGACCAGCTTTGATGGCCGCCACATAGCAGCCAAAACAGCCGTCACCATAGCTGGTACCAGCCGGCCAGACGACAGTATCTTCTGGATCCGGCACAAACAGTAAATACTCCGGGCTCATTTTGTGGTTAGCAATAAAGCTCGCCACGTTGTCTCGCATGGTTGCGATCCGGCCCCGGGGCACCCTGCAGTAGTAGGGGGTGTTTTCCTCTCTGTAAGAGGCGGACGGCTCTGCCCAATTATCCCCCTTCTCCACTGCATGGGAACTTCTCGCCTCTTGTAGGCGGTTATGTTTTTCTTCTGAGTCAGAAGAACTATGGTCAGAAGAACTATGGTCAGAAGAGCTGGAATCGGACTCGTCCCCTGACGAGTCCGAAGAGGACGACTCCTCCCCTCTCCTAGAGGGGCCCGCCTCCTCTCCCTTAGAAGGAGCAGAAGGTAAATTAGACATGTCCACGGTTAGATGAGAAGGGAACACCTTGGTCCCTCTCTCAGAACTGTCAGCTTGACAGTCGCTTCGTTCCACATCTGGCGCCTGGTCAGATGTTTCGCTAAGGAGTACCCTTTGGGAGGAGCCGTCTGAGTTTGATATTCTAGCAGTCTTTTTTGTTCTGGCCATCACGTTCTGCATAGACACAGATTCAGTCGGACTTTGTATAAAGGGCAAAGATGGGTCCAGAAAAGGGCAGGCGGCACTCCTAGTCCTAGATTCAGCCGTCCCCGGTGACCGGCTGATCACTAACTTAGGGCGTGTCGTGTGCTTCCATGGTGCCATTTCAAAAAATAAAAAGAAAATTAAGAGTAAGAGAACTGAGTTACCTGAACGGATGACAGTTGATGAAGTCCTGAAAGTTCGGGTCAGTCGGCTTGTCAGAACAGGCGGTAGGCAGAAAAAGTCCGAAAATGTCAGATCAAGTTCAGGGGTCCGAATGTTCTCGCAAAAATTCTCAAATGTGAAAATGACCGAAGTCAGCACTTCCTTTTATAGGCAAAATGAGAAGGCAAAGGGTCGCTTCCGAATTCAAATTTGGGCGGGAGGATCTCCCGGCCGTCTGCAAGGTGACACCTGTAACGGGCCGTCGCCTGTCACCGTGCGACACCTGTCACAGGCGACACGTGACCAGTCGCGTGCCACCTGTGAGGGGCAAATGATTAGGGGATTTTTATCCACCAAGCGCCGTTTGACAAGTGGACCAACCAGGTTCCGCCACGCGTCCTCCACGGACCACTTAAGACACGCCACGTGTCCACCCATGCCAAATGGGACAACCGGCCATCAAGGCCCATTTCAATCTAGAAGCCCGATCGGCCCTAGGTTTACCTTAAAACCTAGAGAGTTGCACGCTTCCCAAGGCTATAAATACTCGATTAATCCTCATTAATCAAGGGACCGAATAATTAACGGAACGGAGGAGAAACATTACGGAACACACTAATAACCGGCTGATCTCGCTAGCAAAGCAGATTACCTACATTAAATACTCTCACCTAGAGAGACCTTATTACTTTAATTTCTGTATTAATTACTCCTTAATCAGGTACTAACTTGACCGTTGGAGGCGGAGCTCTCAGGAGTCTCCGTTATTTTGCAGGTACAGGCGTCCGGTTCCAGTCTCGGAATTGTAGCTCTCCCGCAGGACATCAGAAAACCCCAAAACAGAATGTGTTTGATTTTCACTTGATTTAATTAGCTTTGTTTGAATGTGGTTAACTTTCATTTGATTCAATTAGCTTTGTTTGAATGTGGTTGACTTTCATTTGATTCAATTAGGTTTGTTAGAATGCCATTGACTTTCGTTTGATTCAATTAGGTTTGTTAGAATGCTATTGACTTTCATTTGATTTAAAAAGCTTTGTTTGAATGTGTTTGACCTCCATTTGATTCAATTAGCATCATTGAACGTATTTGACAGTCATTTTATTCAAAAATCTTTGTTTGAATTACTTAGACTTTCACTTGATTCAATTAGCTTTTTTGAATGCATTTAACTTTAATTTGATTCAAAAAGCTTTGTTCGAATGTGTTTGATTTTCATTTGATTCAATTAGCTTTGTGGGAATGCACTTGACAATCACTTAATAAAAAAAGCTTTATTTGAAGGTGTTTGACTTTCACTAGATTAAATTAGCTTTTTTGAATGCATTTAACTTTTATTTAATTAAAAAAGCTTTGTCCGAATGTGTTTGACTTTCATTTGATGCAATTAGCTTTGTTTGAATGTGTTTGACTTTCATTTGATTCAATAAGCTTTGTTGAATGCATTTAACTTTCATTTGATTTAAAAATCTTTGTTTAAATGTGTTTGACTTTCACTTGATTTAATTACTTTTTTTTAATTGCATATGACTTTCAGTTGATTCAAAAAGATTTGTTTGAATGTGCTTGACTTTCATATGATTCAATTAGCATTGTTGAATGGATTTGACAATAATTGGATTCAAAAAGCTTTGTTTGACTTTCACTTGATTCAAATCGCTATTTTGAATGCATTTGAATTTCATTTGATTGAAAAAGCTTTGTTTGAATGTGTTGGATTTTTATTTAATTATATTAGCTTTGTTTGAATGTGATTAACTTTCATTTGAATCAATTAGCTTTGTTTAATGCATTTGACTTTTATTTAATTCAAAAGGCTTTGTTTGAATGTGTTTGACTTTAATTTGATTCAAATAGCTTTGTTTGAATGATTTTGACTTTCACTTGAATTAAATACCTTTTTTGAATGTGTTTGACTTTCATTTGATTCAGATAGCATTGTTTGAATGTGTTTGACTTTTATTTGATTCAAATAGCTTTGTTTGAATGTGTTTGCCTTCCATTGGATTTAATTAGCTTTGTTTGAATGTGGTTGAATTTTAATTGATTCAATTTGATCTGTTGAATGCATTTGACTTTCATTTGATTCAAAAAGATTTGTTTGAATGAGTTTGACTTTCACTTGATTCAATTAGCTTTTTTGAAATCATTTGACTTTCTTTTGATTCAAAAAGCTTTGTTTGAATGTGTTTGAATTTCACTTGAATAAAATTATCTTTGTTTGAATGTAATTAACTTTCATTTGATTCAATTAGCTTTGTTTAAATGTGGTTGACTTTCATTTGATTCAATTAGGTTTGTTAGAATGCCATTGACTTTCGTTTGATTCAATTAGGTTTGTTAGAATGCCATTGACTTTCATTTGATTCTAAAAGCTTTGTTTGAATGTATTTGACTTCCATTTGATTCAATTAGCATCATTGAACGCATTTGACAGTCATTTTATTCAAAAAGCTTTGTTTGAATTACTTAGACTTTCACTTGATTCAATTAGGTTTTTTGAATGCATTTAACTTTTATTTGATTCAAAAAGCTTTGTTCGAATGTGTTTGACTTTCATTTGATTCAATTAGCTTTGTGGGAATGCACTTGACAATCACTTAATTAAAAAAGCTTTGTTTGAAGGTGTTTGACTTTCACTAGATTAAATTAGCTTTTTTGAATGCATTTAACTTTTATTTAATAAAAAAAGCTTTGTCCAAATGTGTTTGACTTTCATTTGATGCAATTAGCTTTGTTTGAATGTGTTTGACTTTCATTTGATTCAATAAGCTTTGTTGAATGCATTTAACTTTCATTTGATTTAAAAAGCTTTGTTTAAATGTGTTTGACTTTCACTTGATTTAATTACTTTTTTTTAATTGCATATGACTTTCAGTTGATTCAAAAAGATTTGTTTGAATTTGCTTGACTTTCATATGATTCAATTAGCATCGTTGAATGGATTTGACAATAATTTGATTCAAAAAGCTTTGTTTGACTTTCACTTGATTCAAATCGCTATTTTGAATGCATTTGAATTTCAATTGATTGAAAAAGCTTTGTTTGAATGTGTTTGATTTTCATTTGATTAAATTAGCTTTGTTTGAATGTGATTGACTTTCATTTGAATCAATTAGCTTTGTTTAATGCATTTGACTTTCATTTAATTCAAAAAGCTTTGTTTGAATGTGTTTGACTTTAATTTGATTCAAATAGCATTGTTTGAATGTTTTTGACTTTCACTTGATTTAAATACCTTTTTTGAATGTGTTTGACTTTCATTTGATTCAGATAGCATTGTTTGAATGTGTTTGACTTTCATTTGATTTAATTAGCTTTGTTTGAATGTGGTTGACTTTTAATTGATTCAATTTGATCTGTTGAATGCATTTGACTTTCATTTGATTCAAAAAGATTTGTTTGAATGAGTTTGACTTTCATATGATTCAATTAGTATCGTTGAATGCATTTGACAATCATTTGATTCAAAAAGCTATGTTTGAATTTGTTTTACTTTCACTTGATTCAATTAGCTTTTTTGAAATCATTTGACTTTCTTTTGATTCAAAATGCTTTGTTTGAATGTGTTTGATTTTCACTTGATTTAATTAGCTTTATTTGAATGTGGTTAACTTTCATTTGATTCAATTAGCTTTGTTTGAATGTTGTTGACTTTCATTTGATTCAATTAGGTTTGTTAGAATGCCATTGACTTTCGTTTGATTCAATTAGGTTTGTTAGAATGCTATTGACTTTCATTTGATTTAAAAAGCTTTGTTTGAATGTGTTTGACTTCCATTTGATTCAATTAGCATCATTGAACGTATTTGACAGTCATTTTATTCAAAAAGCTTTGTTTGAATTACTTAGACTTTCACTTGATTCAATTAGCTCTTTTGAATGCATTTAACTTTAATTTGATTCAAAAAGCTTTGTTCGAATGTGTTTGACTTTCATTTGATTCAATTAGCTTTGTGGGAATGCACTTGACAATCACTTAATTAAAAAAGCTTTATTTGAAGGTGTTTGACTTTCACTAGATTAAATTAGCTTTTTTGAATGCATTTAACTTTTATTTAATTAAAAAAGCTTTGTCCAAATGTGTTTGACTTTCATTTGATGCAATTAGCTTTGTTTGAATGTGTTTGACTTTCATTTGATTCATTAAGCTTTGTTGAATGCATTTAACTTTCATTTGATTTAAAAAGCTTTGTTTAAATGTGTTTGACTTTCACTTAATTTAATTACTTTTTTTTAATTGCATATGACTTTCAGTTGATTCAAAAAGATTTGTTTGAATGTGCTTGACTTTCATATGATTCAATTAGCATCGTTGAATGGATTTGACAATAATTTGATTCAAAAAGCTTTGATTGACTTTCACTTGATTCAAATCGCTATTTTGAATGCATTTGAATTTCATTTGATTGAAAAAGCTTTGTTTGAATGTGTTTGATTTTTATTTAATTAAATTAGCTTTGTTTGAATGTGATTGACTTTCATTTGAATCAATTAGCTTTGTTTAATGCATTTGACTTTTATTTAATTCAAAAAGCTTTGTTTGAATGTGTTTGACTTTAATTTGATTCAAATAGCTTTGTTTGAATTATTTTGACTTTCACTTGAATTAAATACCTTTTTTGAATGTGTTTGACTTTCATTTGATTCAGATAGCATTGTTTGAATGTGTTTGACTTTCATTTGATTCAAATAGCTTTGTTTGAATGTGTTTGCCTTCCATTGGATTTAATTAGCTTTGTTTGAATGTGGTTGAATTTTAATTGATTCAATTTGATCTGTTGAATGCATTTGACTTTCATTTGTTTCAAAAAGATTTGTTTGAATGAGTTTGACTTTCACATGATTCAATTAGTATCGTTGAATGCATTTGACAATCATTTGATTCAAAAAGCTATGTTTGAATTTGTTTGACTTTCACTTGATTCAATTAGCTTTTTTCAAATCATTTGACTTTCTTTTGATTCAAAAAGCATTGTTTGAATGTGTTTGAATTTCACTTGATTTAAATTATCTTTGTTTGAATGTAATTAACTTTCATTTGATTCAATTAGCTTTGTTTAAATGTGGTTGACTTTCATTTGATTAAATTAGGTTTGTTAGAATGCCATTGACTTTCGTTTGATTCAATTAGGTTTGTTAGAATGCCATTGACTTTCATTTGATTAAAAAAGCTTTGTTTGAATGTATTTGACTTCCATTTGATTCAATTAGCATCATTGAACGCATTTGACAGTCATTTTATTCAAAAAGCTTTGTTTGAATTACTTAGACTTTCACTTGATTCAATTAGCTTTTTTGAATGCATTTAACTTTTTTTTGATTCAAAAAGCTTTGTTAGAATGTGTTTGACTTTCATTTGATTCAATTAGCTTTGTGGGAATGCACTTGACAATCACTTAATTAAAAAAGCTTTGTTTGAAGGTGTTTGACTTTCACTAGATTAAATTAGCTTTTTTGAATGCATTTAACTTTTATTTAATAAAAAAAGCTTTGTCCAAATGTGTTTGACTTTCATTTGATGCAATTAGCTTTGTTTGAATGTGTTTGACTTTCATTTGATTCAATAAGCTTTGTTGAATGCATTTAACTTTCATTTGATTTAAAAAGCTTTGTTTAAATGTGTTTGACTTTCACTTGATTTAATTACTTTTTTTTTAATTGCATATGACTTTCAGTTGATTCAAAAAAGATTTGTTTGAATTTGCTTGACTTTCATATGATTCAATTAGCATCGTTGAATGGATTTGACAATAATTTGATTCAAAAAGCTTTGTTTGACTTTCACTTGATTCAAATCGCTATTTTGAATGCATTTGAATTTCATTTGATTGAAAAAGCTTTGTTTGAATGTGTTTGATTTTTATTTAATTAAATTAGCTTTGTTTGAATGTGATTGACTTTCATTTGAATCAATTAGCTTTGTTTAATGCATTTGACTTTTATTTAATTCAAAAAGCTTTGTTTGAATGTGTTTGACTTTAATTTGATTCAAATAGCTTTGTTTGAATGATTTTGACTTTCACTTGATTTAAATACCTTTTTTGAGTGTGTTTGACTTTCATTTGATTCAAATAGCTTTGTTTGAATGTGTTTGCCTTCCATTGGATTTAATTAGCTTTGTTTGAATGTGGTTGACTTTTAATTGATTCAATTTGATCTGTTGAATGCATTTGACTTTCATTTGATTCAAAAAGATTTGTTTGAATGAGTTTGACTTTCATATGATTCAATTAGTATCGTTGAATGCATTTGACAATCATTTGATTGAAAAAGCTATGTTTGAATTTGTTTGACTTTCACTTGATTCAATTAGCTTTTTTGAAATCATTTGACTTTCTTTTGATTCAAAAAGCATTGTTTGAATGTGTTTGAATTTCACTTGATTTAAATTATCTTTGTTTGAATGTAATTAACTTTCATTTGATTCAATTAGCTTTGTTTAAATGTGGTTGACTTTCATTTGATTAAATTAGGTTTGTTAGAATGCCATTGACTTTCGTTTGATTCAATTAGGTTTGTTAGAATGCCATTGACTTTCATTTGATTCAAAAAGCTTTGTTTGAATGTATTTGACTTCCATTTGATTCAATTAGCATCATTGAACGCATTTGACAGTCATTTTATTCAAAAAGCTTTGTTTGAATTACTTAGACTTTCACTTGATTCAATTAGCTTTTTTGAATGCATTTAACTTTTTTTTGATTCAAAAAGCTTTGTTAGAATGTGTTTGACTTTCATTTGATTCAATTAGCTTTGTGGGAATGCACTTGACAATCACTTAATTAAAAAAGCTTTGTTTGAAGGTGTTTGACTTTCACTAGATTAAATTAGCTTTTTTGAATGCATTTAACTTTTATTTAATAAAAAAAGCTTTGTCCAAATGTGTTTGTCTTTCATTTGATGCAATTAGCTTTGTTTGAATGTGTTTGACTTTCATTTGATTCAATAAGCTTTGTTGAATGCATTTAACTTTCATTTGATTTAAAAAGCTTTGTTTAAATGTGTTTGACTTTCACTTGATTTAATTACTTTTTTTTTAATTGCATATGACTTTCAGTTGATTCAAAAAAGATTTGTTTGAATTTGCTTGACTTTCATATGATTCAATTAGCATCGTTGAATGGATTTGACAATAATTTGATTCAAAAAGCTTTGTTTGACTTTCACTTGATTCAAATCGCTATTTTGAATGCATTTGAATTTCATTTGATTGAAAAAGCTTTGTTTGAATGTGTTTGATTTTTATTTAATTAAATTAGCTTTGTTTGAATGTGATTGACTTTCATTTGAATCAATTAGCTTTGTTTAATGCATTTGACTTTTATTTAATTCAAAAAGCTTTGTTTGAATGTGTTTGACTTTAATTTGATTCAAATAGCTTTGTTTGAATGATTTTGACTTTCACTTGATTTAAATACCTTTTTTGAGTGTGTTTGACTTTCATTTGATTCAAATAGCTTTGTTTGAATGTGTTTGCCTTCCATTGGATTTAATTAGCTTTGTTTGAATGTGGTTGACTTTTAATTGATTCAATTTGATCTGTTGAATGCATTTGACTTTCATTTGATTCAAAAAGATTTGTTTGAATGAGTTTGACTTTCATATGATTCAATTAGTATCGTTGAATGCATTTGACAATCATTTGATTCAAAAAGCTATGTTTGAATTTGTTTTACTTTCACTTGATTCAATTAGCTTTTTTGAAATCATTTGACTTTCTTTTGATTCAAAATGCTTTGTTTGAATGTGTTTGATTTTCACTTGATTTAATTAGCTTTATTTGAATGTGGTTAACTTTCATTTGATTCAATTAGCTTTGTTTGAATGTGGTTGACTTTCATTTGATTCAATTAGGTTTGTTAGAATGCCATTGACTTTCGTTTGATTCAATTAGGTTTGTTAGAATGCTATTGACTTTCATTTGATTCAAAAAGCTTTGTTTGAATGTGTTTGACTTCCATTTGATTCAATTAGCATCATTGAACGTATTTGACAGTCATTTTATTCAAAAAGCTTTGTTTGAATTACTTAGACTTTCACTTGATTCAATTAGCTCTTTTGAATGCATTTAACTTTAATTTGATTCAAAAAGCTTTGTTCGAATGTGTTTGACTTTCATTTGATTCAATTAGCTTTGTGGGAATGCACTTGACAATCACTTAATTAAAAAAGCTTTATTTGAAGGTGTTTGACTTTCACTAGATTAAATTAGCTTTTTTGAATGCATTTAACTTTTATTTAATTAAAAAAGCTTTGTCCAAATGTGTTTGACTTTCATTTGATGCAATTAGCTTTGTTTGAATGTGTTTGACTTTCATTTGATTCATTAAGCTTTGTTGAATGCATTTAACTTTCATTTGATTTAAAAAGCTTTGTTTAAATGTGTTTGACTTTCACTTAATTTAATTACTTTTTTTTAATTGCATATGACTTTCAGTTGATTCAAAAAGATTTGTTTGAATGTGCTTGACTTTCATATGATTCAATTAGCATCGTTGAATGGATTTGACAATAATTTGATTCAAAAAGCTTTGATTGACTTTCACTTGATTCAAATCGCTATTTTGAATGCATTTGAATTTCATTTGATTGAAAAAGCTTTGTTTGAATGTGTTTGATTTTTATTTAATTAAATTAGCTTTGTTTGAATGTGATTGACTTTCATTTGAATCAATTAGCTTTGTTTAATGCATTTGACTTTTATTTAATTCAAAAAGCTTTGTTTGAATGTGTTTGACTTTAATTTGATTCAAATAGCTTTGTTTGAATTATTTTGACTTTCACTTGAATTAAATACCTTTTTTGAATGTGTTTGACTTTCATTTGATTCAGATAGCATTGTTTGAATGTGTTTGACTTTCATTTGATTCAAATAGCTTTGTTTGAATGTGTTTGCCTTCCATTGGATTTAATTAGCTTTGTTTGAATGTGGTTGAATTTTAATTGATTCAATTTGATCTGTTGAATGCATTTGACTTTCATTTGTTTCAAAAAGATTTGTTTGAATGAGTTTGACTTTCACATGATTCAATTAGTATCGTTGAATGCATTTGACAATCATTTGATTCAAAAAGCTATGTTTGAATTTGTTTGACTTTCACTTGATTCAATTAGCTTTTTTGAAATCATTTGACTTTCTTTTGATTCAAAAAGCATTGTTTGAATGTGTTTGAATTTCACTTGATTTAAATTATCTTTGTTTGAATGTAATTAACTTTCATTTGATTCAATTAGCTTTGTTTAAATGTGGTTGACTTTCATTTGATTAAATTAGGTTTGTTAGAATGCCATTGACTTTCGTTTGATTCAATTAGGTTTGTTAGAATGCCATTGACTTTCATTTGATTCAAAAAGCTTTGTTTGAATGTATTTGACTTCCATTTGATTCAATTAGCATCATTGAACGCATTTGACAGTCATTTTATTCAAAAAGCTTTGTTTGAATTACTTAGACTTTCACTTGATTCAATTAGCTTTTTTGAATGCATTTAACTTTTTTTTGATTCAAAAAGCTTTGTTAGAATGTGTTTGACTTTCATTTGATTCAATTAGCTTTGTGGGAATGCACTTGACAATCACTTAATTAAAAAAGCTTTGTTTGAAGGTGTTTGACTTTCACTAGATTAAATTAGCTTTTTTGAATGCATTTAACTTTTATTTAATAAAAAAAGCTTTGTCCAAATGTGTTTGACTTTCATTTGATGCAATTAGCTTTGTTTGAATGTGTTTGACTTTCATTTGATTCAATAAGCTTTGTTGAATGCATTTAACTTTCATTTGATTTAAAAAGCTTTGTTTAAATGTGTTTGACTTTCACTTGATTTAATTACTTTTTTTTTAATTGCATATGACTTTCAGTTGATTCAAAAAAGATTTGTTTGAATTTGCTTGACTTTCATATGATTCAATTAGCATCGTTGAATGGATTTGACAATAATTTGATTCAAAAAGCTTTGTTTGACTTTCACTTGATTCAAATCGCTATTTTGAATGCATTTGAATTTCATTTGATTGAAAAAGCTTTGTTTGAATGTGTTTGATTTTTATTTAATTAAATTAGCTTTGTTTGAATGTGATTGACTTTCATTTGAATCAATTAGCTTTGTTTAATGCATTTGACTTTTATTTAATTCAAAAAGCTTTGTTTGAATGTGTTTGACTTTAATTTGATTCAAATAGCTTTGTTTGAATGATTTTGACTTTCACTTGATTTAAATACCTTTTTTGAGTGTGTTTGACTTTCATTTGATTCAAATAGCTTTGTTTGAATGTGTTTGCCTTCCATTGGATTTAATTAGCTTTGTTTGAATGTGGTTGACTTTTAATTGATTCAATTTGATCTGTTGAATGCATTTGACTTTCATTTGATTCAAAAAGATTTGTTTGAATGAGTTTGACTTTCATATGATTCAATTAGTATCGTTGAATGCATTTGACAATCATTTGATTGAAAAAGCTATGTTTGAATTTGTTTGACTTTCACTTGATTCAATTAGCTTTTTTGAAATCATTTGACTTTCTTTTGATTCAAAAAGCATTGTTTGAATGTGTTTGAATTTCACTTGATTTAAATTATCTTTGTTTGAATGTAATTAACTTTCATTTGATTCAATTAGCTTTGTTTAAATGTGGTTGACTTTCATTTGATTAAATTAGGTTTGTTAGAATGCCATTGACTTTCGTTTGATTCAATTAGGTTTGTTAGAATGCCATTGACTTTCATTTGATTCAAAAAGCTTTGTTTGAATGTATTTGACTTCCATTTGATTCAATTAGCATCATTGAACGCATTTGACAGTCATTTTATTCAAAAAGCTTTGTTTGAATTACTTAGACTTTCACTTGATTCAATTAGCTTTTTTGAATGCATTTAACTTTTTTTTGATTCAAAAAGCTTTGTTAGAATGTGTTTGACTTTCATTTGATTCAATTAGCTTTGTGGGAATGCACTTGACAATCACTTAATTAAAAAAGCTTTGTTTGAAGGTGTTTGACTTTCACTAGATTAAATTAGCTTTTTTGAATGCATTTAACTTTTATTTAATAAAAAAAGCTTTGTCCAAATGTGTTTGTCTTTCATTTGATGCAATTAGCTTTGTTTGAATGTGTTTGACTTTCATTTGATTCAATAAGCTTTGTTGAATGCATTTAACTTTCATTTGATTTAAAAAGCTTTGTTTAAATGTGTTTGACTTTCACTTGATTTAATTACTTTTTTTTTAATTGCATATGACTTTCAGTTGATTCAAAAAAGATTTGTTTGAATTTGCTTGACTTTCATATGATTCAATTAGCATCGTTGAATGGATTTGACAATAATTTGATTCAAAAAGCTTTGTTTGACTTTCACTTGATTCAAATCGCTATTTTGAATGCATTTGAATTTCATTTGATTGAAAAAGCTTTGTTTGAATGTGTTTGATTTTTATTTAATTAAATTAGCTTTGTTTGAATGTGATTGACTTTCATTTGAATCAATTAGCTTTGTTTAATGCATTTGACTTTTATTTAATTCAAAAAGCTTTGTTTGAATGTGTTTGACTTTAATTTGATTCAAATAGCTTTGTTTGAATGATTTTGACTTTCACTTGATTTAAATACCTTTTTTGAGTGTGTTTGACTTTCATTTGATTCAAATAGCTTTGTTTGAATGTGTTTGCCTTCCATTGGATTTAATTAGCTTTGTTTGAATGTGGTTGACTTTTAATTGATTCAATTTGATCTGTTGAATGCATTTGACTTTCATTTGATTCAAAAAGATTTGTTTGAATGAGTTTGACTTTCATATGATTCAATTAGTATCGTTGAATGCATTTGACAATCATTTGATTCAAAAAGCTATGTTTGAATTTGTTTTACTTTCACTTGATTCAATTAGCTTTTTTGAAATCATTTGACTTTCTTTTGATTCAAAATGCTTTGTTTGAATGTGTTTGATTTTCACTTGATTTAATTAGCTTTATTTGAATGTGGTTAACTTTCATTTGATTCAATTAGCTTTGTTTGAATGTGGTTGACTTTCATTTGATTCAATTAGGTTTGTTAGAATGCCATTGACTTTCGTTTGATTCAATTAGGTTTGTTAGAATGCTATTGACTTTCATTTGATTCAAAAAGCTTTGTTTGAATGTGTTTGACTTCCATTTGATTCAATTAGCATCATTGAACGCATTTGACAGTCATTTTATTCAAAAAGCTTTGTTTGAATTACTTAGACTTTCACTTGATTCAATTAGCTCTTTTGAATGCATTTAACTTTAATTTGATTCAAAAAGCTTTGTTCGAATGTGTTTGACTTTCATTTGATTCAATTAGCTTTGTGGGAATGCACTTGACAATCACTTAATTAAAAAAGCTTTATTTGAAGGTGTTTGACTTTCACTAGATTAAATTAGCTTTTTTGAATGCATTTAACTTTTATTTAATTAAAAAAACTTTGTCCAAATGTGTTTGACTTTCATTTGATGCAATTAGCTTTGTTTGAATGTGTTTGACTTTCATTTGATTCAATAAGCTTTGTTGAATGCATTTAACTTTCATTTGATTTAAAAAGCTCTGTTTAAATGTGTTTGACTTTCACTTAATTTAATTACTTTTTTTTAATTGCATATGACTTTCAGTTGATTCAAAAAGATTTGTTTGAATGTGCTTGACTTTCATATGATTCAATTAGCATCGTTGAATGGATTTGACAATAATTTGATTCAAAAAGCTTTGATTGACTTTCACTTGATTCAAATCGCTATTTTGAATGCATTTGAATTTCATTTGATTGAAAAAGCTTTATTTAAATGTGTTTGATTTTTATTTAATTAAATTAGCTTTGTTTGAATGTGATTGACTTTCATTTGAATCAATTAGCTTTGTTTAATGCATTTGACTTTTATTTAATTCAAAAAGCTTTGTTTGAATGTGTTTGACTTTAATTTGATTCAAATAGCTTTGTTTGAATGATTTTGACTTTCACTTGAATTAAATACCTTTTTTAAATGTGTTTGACTTTCATTTGATTCAGATAGCATTGTTTGAATGTGTTTGACTTTCATTTGATTCAAATAGCTTTGTTTGAATGTGTTTGCCTTCCATTGGATTTAATTAGCTTTGTTTGAATGTGGTTGAATTTTAATTGATTCAGTTTGATCTGTTGTATGCATTTGACTTTCATTTGATTGAAAAAGATTTGTTTGAATGAGTTTGACTTTCACATGATTCAATTAGTATCGTTGAATGCATTTGACAATCATTTGATTCAAAAAGCTATGTTTGAATTTGTTTGACTTTCACTTGATTCAATTAGCTTTTTTGAAATCATTTGACTTTCTTTTGATTCAAAAAGCTTTGTTTGAATGTGTTTGAATTTCACTTGATTTAAATTATTTTTGTTTGAATGTAATTAACTTTCATTTGATTCAATTAGCTTTGTTTAAATGTGGTTGACTTTCATTTGATTAAATTAGGTTTGTTAGAATGCCATTGACTTTCGTTTGATTCAATTAGGTTTGTTAGAATGCCATTGACTTTCGTTTGATTCAATTAGGTTTGTTAGAATGCTATTGACTTTCATTTGATTTAAAAAGCTTTGTTTGAATGTGTTTGACTTCCATTCGATTCAATTAGCATCATTGAACGTATTTGACAGTCATTTTATTCAAAAAGCTTTGTTTGAATTACTTAGACTTTCACTTGATTCAATTAGCTCTTTTGAATGCATTTAACTTTAATTTGATTCAAAAAGCTTTGTTCGAATGCGTTTGACTTTCATTTGATTCAATTAGCTTTGTGGGAATGCACTTGACAATCACTTAATTAAAAAAGCTTTATTTGAAGGTGTTTGACTTTCACTAGATTAAATTAGCTTTTTTGAATGCATTTAACTTTTATTTAATTAAAAAAACTTTGTCCAAATGTGTTTGACTTTCATTTGATGCAATTAGCTTTGTTTGAATGTGTTTGACTTTCATTTGATTCAATTAGCTTTGTTGAATGCATTTAACTTTCATTTGATTAAAAAGCTTTGTTTAAATGTGTTTGACTTTCACTTGATTTAATTACTTTTTTTTAATTGCATATGACTTTCAGTTGATTCAAAAAGATTTGTTTGAATGTGCTTGACTTTCATATGATTCAATTAGCATCGTTGAATGGATTTGACAATAATTTGATTCAAAAAGCTTTGATTGACTTTCACTTGATTCAAATCGCTATTTTGAATGCATTTGAATTTCATTTGATTGAAAAAGCTTTGTTGGAATGTGTTTGATTTTTATTTAATTAAATTAGCTTTGTTTGAATGTGATTGACTTTCATTTGAATCAATTAGCTTTGTTTAATGCATTTGACTTTTATTTAATTCAAAAAGCTTTGTTTGAATGTGTTTGACTTTAATTTGATTCAAATAGCTTTGTTTGAATGATTTTTGACTTTCACTTGATTTAAATACCTTTTTTGAGTGTGTTTGACTTTCATTTGATTCAAATAGCTTTGTTTGAATGTGTTTGCCTTCCATTGGATTTAATTAGCTTTGTTTGAATGTGGCTGAATTTTAATTGATTCAATTTGATCTTTTGAATGCATTTCACTTTCATTTGATTCAAAAAGGGGACAATCATTTGATTCAAAAAGCTATGTTTGAATTTGTTTGACTTTCACTTGATTCAATTAGCTTTTTTGAACTCATTTGACTTTCTTTGGATTCAAAAAGCTTTGTTTGAATGTGTTTGAATTTCACTTGATTTAAATTATCTTTGTTTGAATGTAATTAACTTTCATTTGATTCAATTAGCTTTGTTTGAATGTGGTTGACTTTCATTTGATTAAATTAGGTTTGTTAGAATGCCATTGACTTTCGTTTGATTCAATTAGGTTTGTTAGCATGCCATTGACTTTCATTTAATTTAATTAGCTTTGTTGAATGCATATGACTTTCATTTGATTCAAAAAGCTTTGTTTGAATGTGTTTGACTTTCATTTGATTTAATTAGCATCGTTGAACACATTTGACAGTCATTTGATTCAAAAAGCTTTGTTTGAATTACCTAGACTTTCACTTGATTCAATTAGCTTTTTTGAATGCATTTAACTTTCATTTGATTTAAAAAGCTTTGTTTAAATGTAATTGACTTTCACTTGATTTAATTACTTTTATTTAATTGCATTTTACTTTCAGTTGATTCAAAAAGATTTGTTTGAATATGCTTGACTTTCATATGATTCAATTAGCATCGTTGAATGGATTTGACAATCATTTGATTCAAAAAGCTTTGTTTGACTTTCACTTGATTCAAATCGCTATTTTGAATGCATTTGAATTTCATTTGATTGAAAAAGCTTTGTTTGAATGTGTTTGATTTTTATTTGATTAAATTAGCTTTGTTTGAATGTGATTGCCTTTCATTTGATTCAATTAGCTTTGTTTAATGCATTTGACTTTCATTTAATTCAAAAAGCTTTGTTTGAATGTGTTTGACTTTAATTTGATTCAAATAGCTTTGTTTGAATGATTTTGACTTTCACTTGATTTAAATACCTTTTTTGAATGCGTTTGACTTTCATTTGATTCAAATAGCATTTCTTGAATGTGTTTGACTTTCATTTCGTTCAAATAGCTTTGTTTAAATGTGTTTGACTTTCATTTGATTCAATTAGCTTTGCTTGAATGTGGTTAACTTTCAATTGAGTCAATTTGCTTTGTTGAATGCATTTGACTTTCATTTGATTAAAAAAAGTTTTGTTTGACAGTCATATGATTCAATTAGCCTCGTTAAATGCATTTGACAATCATTTGATTCAAAAAGCTTTGTTTGAATTCTTTGGAGTTTTACTTGATTCAATTAGCTTTTTTAAAAGCATTTGACTTTCATATGATTTAGTTAGCTTTGTTTGAATGTTTTTGACTTTCATTTGATGCAATTAGCTTTGTCTGAATGTGTTTGACTTTCGTTTGATTTAATTATCTTTTTTTGAATGCATTTGACTTTCATTTGATTCAGATAGCATTGTTTGAATGTGTTTGACTTTCATTTGATTCAAATAGCTTTGTTTGAATGTGTTTGCCTTCCATTGGATTTAATTAGCTTTGTTTGAATGTGGTTGACTTTTAATTGATTCAATTTGATCTGTTGAATGCATTTGACTTTCATTTGATTCAAAAAGATTTGTTTGAATGAGTTTGACTTTCATATGATTCAATTAGTATCGTTGAATGCATTTGACAGTCATTTGATTCAAAAAGCTATGTTTGAATTTGTTTGACTTTCACTTGATTCAATTAGTTGTTTTGAAATCATTTGACTTTCTTTTGATTCAAAAAGCTTTGTTTGAATGTGTTTGATTTTCACTTGATTTAATTAGCTTTGTTTGAATGTGGTTAACTTTCATTTGATTCAATTAGCTTTGTTTGAATGTGGTTGACTTTCATTTGATTCAATTGGGTTTGTTAGAATGCCATTAACTTTCGTTTGATTCAATTAGGTTTGTTAGAATGCTATTGACTTTCATTTGATTCAATTAGCTTTGTTAGAATGCCATTGAGTTTCATTTGATTCAATTAGCTTTGTTGAATGCATATGACTTTCATTTGATTAAAAAAGCTTTGTTTGAATGTGTTTGACTTCCATTTGATTCAATTAGCATCATTGAACGCATTTGACAGTCATTTTATTCAAAAAGCTTTGTTTGAATTACTTAGACTTTCACTTGATTCAATTAGCTTTTTAGAATGCATTTAACTTTTATTTGATTCAAAAAGCTTTGTTCGAATGTGTTTGACTTTCATTTGATTCAATTAGCTTTACGGGAATGCACTTGACAATCACTTAATTAAAAAAGCTTTGTTTGAATGTGTTTGACTTTAACTAGATTAAATTAGCTTTTTTGAATGCATTTAACTTTTATTTAATTAAAAAAGCTTTGTCCGAATGTGTTTGACTTTCATTTGATGCAATTAGCTTTGTTTGAATGTGTTTGACTTTCATTTGATTCAATAAGCTTTGTTGAATGCATTTAACTTTCATTTGATTTAAAAAGCTTTGTTTAAATGTGTTTGACTTTCACTTGATTTAATTACTTTTTTTTAATTGCATATGACTTTCAGTTGATTCAAAAAGATTTCTCTGAATGTGCTTGACTTTCATATGATTCAATTAGCATCGTTGAATGGATTTGACAATCATTTGATTTACAAAGTTTTTTTTGACTTTCACTTGATTCAAATCGCTATTTTGAATGCATTTGAATTTCATTTGATTGAAAAAGCTTTGTTTGAATGTGTTTGATTTTTATTTGATTAAATTAGCTTTGTTTGAATGTGATTGACTTTCATTTGAATCAATTAGCTTTGTTTAATGCATTTGACAATCACTTAATTAAAAAAGCTTTGTTTGAATGTGTTTGACTTTCACTAGATTAAATTAGCTTTTTTGAATGCATTTAACTTTTATTTAATTAAAAAAGCTTTGTCTGAATGTGTTTGCCTTTCATTTGATGCAATTAGCTTTGTTTGAATGTGTTTGACTTTCATTTGATTCAATAAGCTTTGTTGAATGCATTTAACTTTCATTCGATTTAAAAAACTTTGTTTAAATGTGTTTGACTTTCACTTGATTTAATTACATTTTTTTAATTGCATATGACTTTCAGTTGATTCAAAAAGATTTGTTTGAATGTGCTTGACTTTCATATGATTCAATTAGCATCGTTGAATGGATTTGACAATCATTTGATTCAAAAAGTTTTTTTTTTTACTTTCACTTGATTCAAATCGCTATTTTGAATGCATTTGAATTTCATTTGATTGAAAAAGCTTTGTTTGAATGTGTTTGATTTTCATTTGATTAAATTAGCTTTGTTTGAATGTGATTGACTTTAATTTGAATCAATTAGCTTTGTTTAATGCATTTGACTTTCATTTAATTAAAAAAGCTTTTTTTATGTGTTTGACCTTCACTAGATTATATTAGCTTTTTTGAATGCATTAAACTTTTATTTAATTAAAAAAGCTTTGTCCGAATGTGTTTGACTTTCATTTGATGCAATTAGCTTTGTTTGAATGTGTTTGACTTTCATTTGATTTAAAAAGCTTTGTTTAAATGTGTTTGACTTTCACTTGATATAATTACTTTTTTTTAATTGCATATGACTTTCAGTTGATTCAAAAAGATTTGTTTGAATGTGCTTGACTTTCATATGATTCAATTAGCATCGTTGAATGGATTTGACAATCATTTGATTCAAAAAGCTTTGTTTGACTTTCACTTGATTCAAATCGCTATTTTGAATGCATTTGAATTTCATTTGATTGAAAAAGCTTTGTTTAAATGTGTTTGATTTTTATTTGATTAAATTAGCTTTGTTTGAATGTGATTGACTTTCATTTGAATCAATTAGCTTTGTTTAATGCATTTGACTTTTATTTAATTCAAAAAGCTTTGTTTGAATGTGTTTGACTTTAATTTGATTCAAATAGCTTTGTTTGAATGATTTTGACTTTCACTTGATTTAAATACCTTTTTTGAATGTGTTTGACTTTCATTTGATTCAAATAGCTTTGTTTGAATGTGTTTGCCTTCCATTGGATTTAATTAGCTTTGTTTGATTGTGGTTGACTTTTAATTGATTCAATTTGATCTTTTTAATGCATTTGACTTTCATTTTATTCAAAAAGATTTGTTTGAATGTGTTTGACTTTCATATGATTCAATTAGTATCGTTGAATGCATTTGACAATCATTTGATTCAAAAAGCTATGTTTGAATTTGTTTGACTTTCACTTGATTCAATTAGCTTTTTTGAACTCATTTGACTTTCTTTGGATTCAAAAAGCTTTGTTTGAATGTGTTTGAATTTCACTTGATTTAAATTATCTTTGTTTGAATGTAATTAACTTTCATTTGATTCAATTAGCTTTGTTTGAATGTGGTTGACTTTCATTTGATTCAATTAGGTTTGTTAGAATGCCATTGACTTTCGTTTGATTTAATTAGGTTTGTAAGAATGCCATTGACTTTCATTTGATTCAATTAGCTTTGTTGAATGCATATGACTTTCATTTGATTCAAAAAGCTTTGTTTGAATGTGTTTGACTTTCATTTGATTCAATTAGCATCGTTGAACGCATTTGACAGTCATTTGATTCAAAAAGCTTTGTTTGAATTACCTAGACTTTCACTTGATTCAATTAGCTTTTTTGAATGCATTTAACTTTCATTTGATTTAAAAAGCTTTGTTTAAATGTGTTTGACTTTCACTTGATATAAATACTTTTTTTTAATTGCATATGACTTTCAGTTGATTCGAAAAGATTTGTTTGAATGTGCTTAACTTTCATATGATTCAATTAGCATCGTTGAATGGATTTGACAATCATTTGATTCAAAAAGCTTTGTTTGACTTTCACTTGATTCAAATCGCTATTTTGAATGCATTTGAATTTCATTTGATTGAAAAAGCTTTGTTTAAATGTGTTTGATTTTTATTTGATTAAATTAGCTTTGTTTGAATGTGATTGACTTTCATTTGAATCAATTAGCTTTGTTTAATGCATTTGACTTTTATTTAATTCAAAAAGCTTTGTTTGAATGTGTTTGACTTTAATTTGATTCAAATAGCTTTGTTTGAATGATTTTGACTTTCACTTGATTTAAATACCTTTTTTGAATGTGTTTGACTTTCATTTGATTCAAATAGCTTTGTTTGAATGTGTTTGCCTTCCATTGGATTTAATTAGCTTTGTTTGATTGTGGTTGACTTTTAATTGATTCAATTTGATCTTTTTAATGCATTTGACTTTCATTTTATTAAAAAAGATTTGTTTGAATGTGTTTGACTTTCATATGATTCAATTAGTATCGTTGAATGCATTTGACAATCATTTGATTCAAAAAGCTATGTTTGAATTTGTTTGACTTTCACTTGATTCAATTAGCTTTTTTGAACTCATTTGACTTTCTTTGGATTCAAAAAGCTTTGTTTGAATGTGTTTGAATTTCACTTGATTTAAATTATCTTTGTTTGAATGTAATTAACTTTCATTTGATTCAATTAGCTTTGTTTGAATGTGGTTGACTTTCATTTGATTCAATTAGGTTTGTTAGAATGCCATTGACTTTCGTTTGATTTAATTAGGTTTGTAAGAATGCCATTGACTTTCATTTGATTCAATTAGCTTTGTTGAATGCATATGACTTTCATTTGATTCAAAAAGCTTTGTTTGAATGTGTTTGACTTTCATTTGATTCAATTAGCATCGTTGAACGCATTTGACAGTCATTTGATTCAAAAAGCTTTGTTTGAATTACCTAGACTTTCACTTGATTCAATTAGCTTTTTTGAATGCATTTAACTTTCATTTGATTTAAAAAGCTTTGTTTAAATGTAATTGACTTTCACTTGATTTAATTACTTTTTTTTATTTGCATTTGACTTTCAGTTGATTCAAAAAGATTTGTTTGAATGTGCTTGACTTTCATATGATTCAATTAGCATCGTTGAATGGATTTGACAATCATTTGATTCAAAAAGCTTTGTTTGACTTTCACTTGATTCAAATCGCTATTTTGAATGTATTTGAATTTCATTTGATTGAAAAAGCTTTGTTTGAATGTGTTTGATTTTCATTTGATTAAATTAGCTTTGTTTGAATGTGATTGACTTTCATATGGTTCAATTAGTATCGTTGAATGCATTTGACAATCATTTGATTCAAAAAGCTATGTTTGAATTTGTTTGACTTTCACTTGATTCAATTAGCTTTTTAGAACTCATTTGACTTTCTTTGGATTCAAAAAGCTTTGTATGAATGTGTTTGAATTTCACTTGATTTAAATTAGCTTTGTTTGAATGTGGTTAACTTTCATTTGATTCAATTATTTTTGTTTGAATGTGGTTGACTTTCATTTGATTCAATTAGGTTTGTTAGAATGCCATTGACTTTCGTTTGATTCAATTAGGTTTCTTAGAATGCCATTGAGTGTCATTTGATTCAATTAGCTTTGTTGAATGCATATGACTTTCATTTGATTCAAAAAGCTTTGTTTGAATGTGTTTGACTTTCATTTGATTCAATTAGCATCGTTGAACACATTTGACAGTCATTTGATTCAAAAAGCTTTGTTTGAATTACCTAGACTTTCACTTGATTCAATTAGCTTTTTAGAATGCATTTAACTTTCATTTGATTTAAAAAGCTTTGTTTAAATGTAATTGACTTTCACTTGATTTAATTACTTTTATTTTATTGCATTTGACTTTCAGTTGATTCAAAAAGATTTGTTTGAATGTGCTTGACTTTCATATGATTCAATTAGCATCGTTGAATGGATTTGACAATCATTTGATTCAAAAAGCTTTGTTTGACTTTCACTTGATTCAAATCGCTATTTTGAATGCATTTGAATTTCATTTGATTGAAAAAGCTTTGTTTGAATGTGTTTGATTTTCATTTAATTAAATTAGCTTTGTTTGAATGTGATTGACTTTCATTTGAATCAATTAGCTTTGTTTAATGCATTTGACTTTCATTTAATTCAAAAAGCTTTGTTTGAATGTGTTTGACTTTAATTTGATTCAAATAGCATTGTTTGAATGTTTTTTACTTTCACTTGATTTAAATACCTTTTTTGAATGCGTTTGACTTTCATTTGATTCAAATAGAATTTCTTGAATGTGTTTGACTTTCATTTGGTTCAAATAGCTTTGTTTAAATGTGTTTGACTTACATTTTATTCAATTAGCTTTGCTTGAATGTGGTTAACTTTCAATTGAGTCAATTTGCTTTGTTGAATGCATTTGACTTTCATTTGATTCAAAAAGTTTTGTTTGACTGTCATATGATTCAATTAGCCTCGTTGAATGCATTTGAAAATCATTTGATTCAAAAAGCTTTGTTTGTATTCTTTGGACTTTGAGTTGATTCAATTAGCTTTTTTGAAAGCATTTGACTTTCATATGATTTAATTAGCTTTGTTTGAATGTTTTTTACTTTCCTTTGATGCAATTAGCTTTGTCTGAATGTGTTTGACTTTCGTTTGATTTAATTATCTTTTTTAAATGCATTTGACTTTCATTTGATTCAGATAGCATTGTTTGAATGTGTTTGACTTTCATTTGATTCAAATAGGTTTGTTTGAATGTGTTTGCCTTCCATTGGATTTAAATAGCTTTGTTTGAATGTGGTTGACTTTTAAGTGATTCAATTTGAATTGTTGAATGCATTTGACTTTCATTTGATTCAAAAAGATTTGTTTGAATGTGTTTGACTTTCATATGGTTCAATTAGTGTCGTTGAATGCATTTGACAATCATTTGATTCAAAAAGCTATGTTTGAATTTGTTTGACTTTCACTTGATTCAATTAGCTTTTTAGAACTCATTTGACTTTCTTTGGATTCAAAAAGCTTTGTTTGAATGTGTTTGAATTTCACTTGATTTAAATTAGCTTTGTTTGAATGTGGTTAACTTTCATTTGATTCAATTATCTTTGTTTGAATGTGGTTGACTTTCATTTGATTCAATTAGGTTTGTTAGAATGCCATTGACTTTCGTTTGATTCAATTAGGTTTCTTAGAATGCCATTGACTGTCATTTGATTCAATTAGCTTTGTTGAATGCATATGACTTTCATTTGATTCAAAAAGCTTTGTTTGAATGTGTTTGACTTTCATTTGATTCAATTAGCATCGTTGAACACATTTGACAGTCATTTGATTCAAAAAGCTTTGTTTGAATTACCTAGACTTTCACTTGATTCAATTAGCTTTTTTGAATGCATTTAACTTTCATTTGATTTAAAATGCTTTGTTTAAATGTAATTGACTTTAACTTGATTTAATTACTTTTATTTTATTGCATTTGACTTTCAGTTGATTCAAAAAGATTTGTTTGAATGTGCCTGACTTTCATATGATTCAATTAGCATCGTTGAATGGATTTGACAATCATTTGATTCAAAAAGCTTTGTTTGACTTTCACTTGCTTCAAATCGCTATTTTGAATGCATTTGAATTTAATTTGATTGAAAAAGCTTTGTTTGAATGTGTTTGATTTTCATTTGATTAAATTAGCTTTGTTTGAATGTGATTGACTTTCATTTGAATCAATTAGCTTTGTTTAATGCATTTGACTTTTATTTAATTCAAAAAGCTTTGTTTGAATGTGTTTGACTTTAATTTGATTCAAATAGCTTTGTTTGAATGATTTTGACTTTCACTTGATTTAAATACCTTTTTTGAATGTGTTTGACTTTCATTTGATTCAACTAGCATTGTTTGAATGTGTTTGCTTTCCATTGGATTTAATTAGCTTTATTTGAATGTGGTTGAATTTTAATTGATTCAATTTGATCTTTTGAATGCATTTGACTTTCATTTGATTCAAAAAGATTTGTTTGAATGTGTTTGACTTTCATATGATTCAATTAGTATCGTTGAATGCATTTGACAATCATTTGATTCAAAAAGCTATGTTTGAATTTGTTTGACTTTCATTTAATTCAAAAAGCTTTGTTAGAATGTGTTTGACTTTAATTTGATTCAAATAGCTTAGTTTGAATGATTTTGACTTTCACTTGATTTAAATACCTTTTTTGAATGTGTTTGACTTTCATTTGATTCAAATAGCATTTCTTGAATGTGTTTGACTTTCATTTGATTCAAATAGCTTTGTTTGAATGTGTTTGCCTTCCATTGGATTTAATTAGCTTTGTTTGAATGTGGTTGACTTTTAAGTGATTCAATTTGATTTGTTGAATGCATTTGATTTTCATTTGATTCAAAAAGATTTGTTTGAATGTGTTTGACTTTCACTTGATTCAATTAGCTTTTTTGAACTCATTTAACTTTCTTTGGATTTTAAAAGCTTTGTTTGAATGTGTTTGAATTTCACTTGATTTAAATTAGCTTTGTTTGAATGTGGTTAACTTTCATTTGATTCAATTAGCTTTGTTTGAATGTGGTTGACTTTCATTTGATTCATTTAGGTATGTTAGAATGCCATTGACTTTCGTTTGATTCAATTAGGTTTGTTAGAATGCCATTGAATTTCATTTGATTCAATTAGCTTTGTTGAATGCATATGAGTTTCATTTGATTCAAAAAGCTTTGTTTGAATGTGTTTGACTTTCATTTGATTCAATTAGCATCGTTGAACGCATTTGACAGTCATTTGATTCAAAAAGCTTTGTTTGAATTACCTAGACTTTCACTTGATTCAATTAGCTTTTTTGAATGCATTTAACTTTCATTTGATTTAAAAAGCTTTGTTTAAATGTAATTGACTTTCACTTGATTTAATTACTTTTTTTTATTGCATTTGACTTTCAGTTGATTCAAAAAGATTTGTTTGAATGTGCTTGATTTTCAAATGATTCAATTAGCATCGTTGAATGGATTTGACAATCATTTGATTCAAATCGCTATTTTGAATGCATTTGAATTTCATTTGATTGAAAAAGCTTTGTTTGAATGTGTTTGATTTTCATTTGATTAAATTAGCTTTGTTTGAATGTGATTGACTTTCATTTGAATCAATTAGCTTTGTTTAATGCATTTGACTTTCATTTAATTCAAAAAGCTTTGTTTGAATGTGTTTGACTTTAATTTGATTCAAATAGCTTTGTTTGAATGTTTTTGACTTTCACTTGATTTAAATACCTTTTTTGAATGCGTTTGACTTTCATTTGATTCAAATAGGATTTCTTGAATGTGTTGGACTTTCATTTGGTTCAAATAGCTTTGCTTAAATGTGTTTGACTTTCATTTGATTCAATTAGCTTTGCTTGAATGTGGTTAACTTTCAATTGAGTCAATTTGCTTTATTGAATGCATTTGACTTTCATTTGATTCAAAAAGTTTTGTTTGACTGTCATCTGATTCAATTAGCCTCGTTGAATGCATTTCACAATCATTTGATTCAAAAAGCTTTGTTTGAATTCTTTGGACTTTTAGTTGATTCAATTAGCTTTTTTGAAAGCATTTGACTTTCATATGATTTAATTTGCTTTGTTTGAATGTTTTTTACTTTCATTTGATGCAATTAGCTTTGTCTGAATGTGTTTTACTTTCGTTTGATGTAATTATCTTTTTTGAATGCATTTGACTTTCATTTGATTCAGATAGCATTGTTTGAATGAGTTTGACTTTCATTTAATTCAAATAGCTTTGTTTGAATGTGGTTGACTTTCATTTGATTCAAGTAGGTTTGTTAGAATGCCATTGACTTTCGTTTGATTCAATTAGGTTTGTTAGAATGCTATTGACTTTCATTTGATTCAATTAGCTTTGTTAGAATGCCATTGAGTATCATTTGGTTCAATTAGCTTTGTTGAATGCATATGACTTTCATTTGATTCAAAAAGCTTTGTTTGAATGTGTTTGACTTCCATTTGATTCAATTAGCATCATTGAACGCATTTGACAGTCATTTTATTCAAAAAGCTTTGTTTGAATTACTTAGACTTTCACTTGATTCAATTAGCTTTTTTTGAATGCATTTAACTTTTATTTGATTCAAAAAGCTTTGTTCGAATGTGTTTGACTTTCATTTGATTCAATTAGCATTGTGGGAATGCACTTGACAATCACTTAATTAAAAAAGCTTTGTTTGAATGTGTTTGACTTTCACTAGATTAAATTAGCTTTTTTGAATGCATTTAACTTTTATTTAATTAAAAAAGCTTTGTCCGAATGTGTTTGACTTTCATTTGATGCAAATAGCTTTGTTTGAATGTGTTTGACTTTCATTTGATTCAATAAGTTTTGTTGAATGCATTTAACTTTCATTTGATTTAAAAAGCTTTGTTTAAATGTGTTTGACTTTCACTTGATTCAATTAGCTTTTTAGAACTCATTTGACTTTCTTTGGATTCAAAAAGCTTTGTTTGAATGTGTTTGAATTTCACTTGATTTAAATTAGCTTTGTTTGAATGTGGTTAACTTTCATTTGATTCAATTATCTTTGTTTGAATGTGGTTGACTTTCATTTGATTCAATTAGGTTTGTTAGAATGCCATTGACTTTCGTTTGATTCAATTAGGTTTCTTAGAATGCCATTGACTGTCATTTGATTCAATTAGCTTTGTTGAATGCATATGACTTTCATTTGATTCAAAAAGCTTTGTTTGAATGTGTTTGACTTTCATTTGATTCAATTAGCATCGTTGAACACATTTGACAGTCATTTGATTCAAAAAGCTTTGTTTGAATTACCTAGACTTTCACTTGATTCAATTAGCTTTTTTGAATGCATTTAACTTTCATTTGATTTAAAATGCTTTGTTTAAATGTAATTGACTTTCACTTGATTTAATTACTTTTATTTTATTGCATTTGACTTTCAGTTGATTCAAAAAGATTTGTTTGAATGTGCTTGACTTTCATATGATTCAATTAGCATCGTTGAATGGATTTGACAATCATTTGATTCAAAAAGCTTTGTTTGACTTTCACTTGCTTCAAATCGCTATTTTGAATGCATTTGAATTTCATTTGATTGAAAAAGCTTTGTTTGAATGTGTTTGATTTTCATTTGATTAAATTAGTTTTGTTTGAATGTGATTGACTTTCATTTGAATCAATTAGCTTTGTTTAATGCATTTGACTTTTATTTAATTCAAAAAGCTTTGTTTGAATGTGTTTGACTTTAATTTGATTCAAATAGCTTTGTTTGAATGATTTTGACTTTCACTTGATTTAAATACCTTTTTTGAATGTGTTTGACTTTCATTTGATTCAACTAGCATTGTTTGAATGTGTTTGCTTTCCATTGGATTTAATTAGCTTTATTTGAATGTGGTTGAATTTTAATTGATTCAATTTGATCTTTTGAATGCATTTGACTTTCAGTTGATTCAAAAAGTTTTCTTTGAATGTGCTTGACTTTCATATGATTCAATTAGCATCGTTGAATGGATTTGACAATCATTTGATTCAAAAAGTTTTTTTTTTGACTTTCACTTGATTCAAATCGCTATTTTGAATGCATTTGCATTTCATTTGATTGAAAAAAGCTTTGTTTGAATGTGTTTGATTTTTATTTGATTAAATTAGCTTTGTTTGAATGTGATTGACTTTCATTTGAATCAATTAGCTTTGTTTAATGCATTTGACTTTCATTTAATTAAAAAACCTTTGTTTGAATGTGTTTGATTTTCACTAGATTAAATTAGCTTTTTTGAATGCATTTAACTTTTATTTATTTAAAAAAGCTTTGTCCGAATGTGTTTGACTTTCATTTAATGCAATTAGCTTTGTTTGAATGTTTTTGACTTTCATTTGATTCAATAAGCTTTGTTGAATGCATTTAACTTTCATTTGACTTTAAAAGTTTTGTTTAAATGTGTTTGACTTTCACTTGATTTAATTACTTTTTTTAATTACATATGACTTTTAGTTGATTCAAAAAGATTTGTTTGAATGTGCTTGACTTTAATATGATTCAATTAGCATCGTTGAATGGATTTGACAATCATTTGATTCAAAAAGCTTTGTTTGACTTTCACTTGATTCAATCGCTATTTTAAATGCATTTGAATTTCATTTGATTTAAAAAGCTTTGTTTGAATGTGTTTGATTTTTATTTGATTAAATTAGCTTTGTTTGAATGTGATTGACTTTCATTTGAATCAATTAGCTTTGTTTAATGCATTTGACTTTTATTTAATTCAAAAAGCTTTGTTTGAATGTGTTTGACTTTAATTTGATTCAAATAGCTTTGTTTGAATGATTTTGACTTTCACTTGATTTAAATACCTTTTTTGAATGTGTTTGACTTTCATTTGATTCAAATAGCTTTGTTTGAATGTGTTTGCCTTCCATTGGATTTAATTAGCTTTGTTTGAATGTGGTTGACTTTTAATTGATTCAATTTGATCTTTTTAATGCATTTGACTTTCATTTGATTCAAAAAGATTTGTTTGAATGTGCTTGACTTTCATATGGTTCAATTAGTATCGTTGAATGCATTTGACAATCATTTGATTCAAAAAGCTATGTTTGAATTTGTTTGACTTTTACTTGATTCAATTAGCTTTTTTGCACTCATTTGACATTCTTTGGATTCAAAAAGCTTTGTTTGAATGTGTTTGAATTTCACTTGATTTAAATTATCTTTGTTTGAATGTAATTAACTTTCATTTGATTCAATTAGCTTTGTTTGAATGTGGTTGACTTTCATTTTATTCAATTAGGTTTGTTAGAATGCCATTGACTTTCGTTTGATTCAATTAGGTTTCTTAGAATGCCATTGACTTTCATTTGATTCAATTACCTTTGTTGAATGTATATGACTTTCATTTGATTCAAAAAGCTTTGTTTGTATGTGTTTGACTTTCATTTGATTCAATTGGCATCGTTGAACGCATTTGACAGTCATTTGATTCAAAAAGCTTTGTTTGAATTACCTAGACTTTCACTTGATTCAATTAGCTTTTTTGAATGCATTTAACTTTCATTTGATTTAAAAAGCTTTGTTTAAATGTAATTGACTTTCACTTGATTTAATTACTTTTATTTAATTGCATTTGACTTTCAGTTGATTCAAAAAGATTTGTTTGAATGTGCTTGACTTTTATACGATTCAATTAGCGTCGTTGAATGGATTTGACAATCATTTTATTCAAAAAGCTTTGTTTGACTTTCACTTGATTCAAATCGCTATTTTGAATGCATTTGAATTTCATTTGATTAAAAAAGCATTGTTTGAATGTGTTTGATTTATTTGATTAAATTAGCTTTGTTTGAATGTGATTTACTTTCATTTGAATCAATTAGCTTTGTTTAATGCATTTGACTTTTATTTAATTCAAAAAGCTTTGTTTGAATGTGTTTGACTTTAATTTGATTCAAATAGCTTTGTTTGAATGATTTTGATTTTCACTTGATTTAAATACCTTTTTTGTATGTGTTTGACTTTCATTTGATTCAAATAGCTTTGTTTGAATGTGTTTGCCTTCCATTGGATTTAATTAGCTTTGTTTGAATGTGGTTGACTCTTAATTGATTCAATTTGATCTTTTTAATGCATTTGACTTTCATTTGATTCAAAAAGATTTGTTTGAATGTGTTTGACTTTCATATGGTTCAATTAGTATCGTTGAATGCATTTGACAATCATTTGATTCAAAAAGCTTTGTTTGACTTTCACTTGATTCAAATCGCTATTTTGAATGCATTTGAATTTCATTTGATTGAAAAAGCTTTGTTTGAATGTGTTTAATTTTCATTTGATTAAATTAGCTTTAATGAATGTGATTGACTTTCATTTGAATCAATTAGCTTTGTTTAATGCATTTGACTTTCATTTAATTCAAAAAGCTTTGTTTGAATGTGTTTGACTTTAATTTGATTCAAATAGCATTGTTTGAATGTTTTTGACTTTCACTTGATTTAAATACCTTTTTTGAATGTGTTTGACTTTCATTTGATTCAAATAGCATTTCTTGAATGTGTTTGACTTTCATTTGGTTCAAATAGCTTTGTTTAAATGTGTTTGACTTTCATTTGATTCAATTAGCTTTGCTTGAATGTGGTTAACTTTCAATTGAGTCAATTTGCTTTGTTGAATGCATTTGACTTTCATTTGATTCAAAAGTTTTGTTTGACTGTCATATGATTCAAAGAGCCTCGTTGAATGCATTTGAAAATCATTTGATTCAAAAAGCTTTGTTTGTATTCTTTGGACTTTTAGTTGATTCAATTAACTTTTTTGAAAGCATTTGACTTTCATATGATTTAATTAGCTTTGTTTGAATGTTTTTGACTTTCATATGATGCAATTAGCTTTGCCTGAATGTGTTTGACTTGCGTTTTATTTAATTATCTATTTTGAATGCATTTGACTTTCATTTGATTCAGATAGCATTGTTTGAATGTGTTTGACTTTCATTTGATTCAAAAAGCTTTGTTTGAATGTGTTTGCCTTCCATTGGATTTAATTAGTTTTGTTTGAATGTGGTTGACTTTTAAGTGATTCAATTTGATTTGTTGAATGCATTTGACTTTCATTTGATTCAAAAAGATTTGTTTGAATGTGTTTGACTTTCATATGATTCAATTAGTATCGTTGAATGCATTTGACAATCATTTGATTTAAAAAGCTATGTTTGAATTTGTTTGACTTTCACTTGATTCAATTAGCTTTTTTGAACTCATTTGACTTTCTTTGGATTCAAAAAGCTTTGTTTGAATGTGTTTGAATTTCACTTGATTTAAATTAGCTTTGTTTGAATGTGGTTAACTTTCATTTGATTCAATTAGCTTTGTTTGAATGTGGTTGACTTTCATTTGATTCAATTAGGTTTGTTAGAATGCCATTGACTTTTGTTTGATTCAATTAGGTTTGTTAGAATTCCATTGACTTTCATTTGATTCAATTAGCTTTGTTGAATGCAAATGACTTTCATTTGATTCAAAAAGCTTTGTTTGAATGTGTTTGACTTTCATTTGATTAAATTAGCATCGTTGAACGCATTTGACATTCATTTGATTCAAAAAACTTTGTTTGAATTACCTAGACTATCACTTGATTCAATTAGCT
This sequence comes from Chenopodium quinoa, assembly GCF_001683475.1. Lineage (NCBI taxonomy): Eukaryota > Viridiplantae > Streptophyta > Magnoliopsida > Caryophyllales > Amaranthaceae > Chenopodium > Chenopodium quinoa. The sequence continues at coordinate 6,062 of NW_018743497.1, read as the reverse complement.
TTTTTGAATGCATTTAACTTTCATTTGATTTAAAAAGCTTTGTTTAAATGTAATTGACTTTCACTTGATTTAATTACTTTTATTTAATTGCATTTGACTTTCAGTTGATTCAAAAAGATTTGTTTGAATGTGCTTGACTTTCATACGATTCAATTAGCATCGTTGAATGGATTTGACAATCATTTGATTCAAAAAGCTTTGTTTGACTTTCACTTGATTCAAATCGCTATTTTGAATGCATTTGAATTTCATTTGATTGAAAAAGCATTGTTTGAATGTGTTTGATTTTTATTTGATTAAATTAGCTTTGTTTGAATGTGATTGACTTTCATTTGAATTAATTAGCTTTGTTTAATGCATTTGACTTTTATTTAATTCAAAAAGCTTTGTTTGAATGTGTTTGACTTTAATTTGATTCAAATAGCTTTGTTTGAATGATTTTGACTTTCACTTGATTTAAATACCTTTTTTGAATGTGTTTGACTTTCATTTTATTCAACTAGCTTTGTTTGAATGTGTTTGCCTTCCATTGGATTTAATTAACTTTATTTGAATGTGGTTGAATTTAATTGATTCAATTTGATCTTTTGAATGCATTTGACTTTCATTTGATTCAAAAAGATTTGTTTGAATGTGTTTGACTTTCATATGATTCAATTAGTATCGTTGAATGCATTTGACAATCATTTGATTCAAAAAGCTATGTTTGAATTTGTTTGACTTTCATTTAGTTTAAAAAGCTTTGTTTGAATGTGTTTGACTTTAATTTGATTCAAATAGCTTTGTTTGAATGATTTTGACTTTCACTTGATTTAAATACCTTTTTAAAATGCGTTTGACTTTCATTTGATTCAAATAGCATTTCTTGAATGTGTTTGACTTTCATTTGGTTCAAATAGCTTCGTTTAAATGTGTTTGACTTTCATTTGATTCAATTAGCTTTGCTTGAATGTGGTTAACTTTCAATTGAGTCAATTTGCTTTGTTGAATGTATTTGACTTTCATTTGATTCAGAAAGTTTTGTTTGACTGTCATATGATTAAATTAGCATCGTTGAATGCATTTGACAATCATTTGATTCAAAAAGCTTTGTTTGAATTCTTTGGACTTTTAGTTGATTCAATTAGCTTTTCTGAAAGCATTTGACTTTCATATGACTTAATTAGCTATGTTTGAATGTTTTTGACTTTCATTTGATGCAATTAGCTTTGTCTGAATGTGTTTTACTTTCGTTTGATGTAATTATCTTTTTTGAATGCATTTGACTTTCATTTGATTCAGATAGCATTGTTTGAATGTGTTTGACTTTCATTTGATTCAAATAGCTTTGTTTGAATGTGTTTGCCTTCCATTGGATTTAATTAGCTTTGTTTGAATGTGGTTGACTTTTAAGTGATTCAATTTGATTTGTTGAATGCATTTGACTTTCATTTAATTCAAAAAGATTTGTTTGAATGTGTTTGACTTTTATATGATTCAATTAGTATCGTTGAATGCATTTGACAATCATTTGATTCAAAAAGCTATATTTAAATTTGTTTGACTTTCACTTGATTCAATTAGCTTTTTTGAACTCATTTAACTTTCTTTGGATTTTAAAAGCTTTGTTTGAATGTGTTTGAATTTCACTTGATTTAAATTAGCTTTGTTTGAATGTGGTTAACTTTCATTTGATTCAATTAGCTTTGTTTGAATGTGGTTGACTTTCATTTGATTCAATTAGGTTTGTTAGAAAGCCATTGACTTTCGTTTGATTCAATTAGGTTTGTTAGAATGCCATTGACTTTCATTTGATTCATTTAGCTTTGTTGAATTCATATGAGTTTCATTTGATTCAAAAAGCTTTGTTTGAATGTGTTTGACTTTCATTTGATTCAATTAGCATCGTTGAACGCATTTGACAGTCATTTGATTCAAAAAGCTTTGTTTGAATTACCTAGACTTTCACTTGATTTAATTAGCTTTTTGGAATGCATTTAACTTTCATTTGATTTAAAAAGCTTTGTTTAAATGTAATTGACTTTCACTTGATTTAATTACTTTTATTTTAGTGCATTTGACTTTTAGTTGATTCAAAAAGATTTGTTTGAATGTGCTTGACTTTCATATGATTCAATTAGCATCGTTGAATGGATTTGACAATCATTTGATTAAAAAAGCTTTGTTTGACTTTCACTTGATTCAAATCGCTATTTTGAATGCATTTGAATTTCATTTGATTGAAAAAGCTTTGTTTGAATGTGTTTGATTTTCATTTGATTAAATTAGCTTTGTTTGAATGTGATTGACTTTCATTTGAATCAATTAGCTTTGTTTAATGCATTTGACTTTCATTTAATTCAAAAAGCTTTGTTTGAATGTGTTTGACTTTAATTTGATTCAAATAGCTTTGTTTGAATGTTTTTTACTTTCACTTGATTTAAATACCTTTTTTGAATGCGTTTGACTTTCATTTGATCCAAATAGCATTTCTTGAATGTGTTTGACTTTCATTTGGTTCAAATAGCTTTGCTTAAATGTGTTTGACTTTCATTTGATTCAATTAGCTTTGCTTGAATGTGGTTAACTTTGAATTGAGTCAATTTGCTTCGTTGAATGCATTTGACTTTCATTTGATTCAAAAAGTTTTGTTTGACTGTCATCTGATTCAATTAGCCTCGTTGAATGCATTTCACAATCATTTGATTCAAAAAGCTTTGTTTGAATTCTTTGGACTTTTACTTGATTCAATTAGCTTTTTTGAAAGCATTTGACTTTCATATGATTTAATTAGCTTTGTTTGAATGTTTTTGACTTTCATTTGATGCAATTAGCTTTGTCTGAATGTGTTTGACTTTCGTTTGATTTAATTATCTTTTTTGAATGCATTTGACTTTCATTTGATTCAGATAGCATTGTTTGAATGTGTTTGACTTTCATTTAATTCAAATAGCTTTGTTTGAATGTGGTTGACTTTCATTTGATTCAAGTAGGTTTGTTAGAATGCCATTGACTTTCGTTCTATTCAATTAGGTTTGTTAGAATGCTATTGACTTTCATTTCATTCAATTAGCTTTGTTAGAATGCCATTGAGTTTCATTTGGTTCAATTAGCTTTGTTGAATGCATATGACTTTCATTTGATTCAAAAAGTTTGTTTGAATGTGTTTGACTTCCATTTGATTCAATTAGCATCATTGAACGCATTTGACAGTCATTTTATTCAAAAAGCTTTGTTTGAATTACTTAGACTTTCACTTGATTCAATTAGCTTTTTTGAATGCATTTAACTTTTATTTGATTCAAAAAGCTTTGTTCGAATGTGTTTGACTTTCATTTGATTCAATTAGCTTTGTGGGAATGCACTTGACAATCACTTAATTAAAAAAGCTTTGTTTGAATGTGTTTGACTTTCACTAGATTAAATTAGCTTTTTTGAATGCATTTAACTTTTATTTAATTAAAAAAGCTTTGTCGAATGTGTTTGACTTTCATTTGATGCAATTAGCTTTGTTTTAATGTGTTTGACTTTCATTTGATTCAATAAGCTTTGTTAAATGCATTTAACTTTCATTTGATTTAAAAAGCTTTGTTTAAATGTGTTTGACTTTCACTTGATTTAATTACTTTTTTTTAATTTGCATATGACTTTTAGTTGATTCAAAAAGATTTCTTTGAATGTGCTTGACTTTCATATGATTCAATTAGCATCGTTGAATGGATTTGACAATCATTTGATTCAAAAAGTTTTTTTTTTGACTTTCACTTGATTCAAATCGCTATTTTGAATGCATTTGAATTTCATTTGATTGAAAAAGCTTTGTTTGAATGTGTTTGATTTTTATTTGATTAAATTAGCTTTGTTTGAATGTGATTGACTTTCATTTGAATCAATTAGCTTTGTTTAATGCATTTGACTTTCATTTAATAAAAAAAGCTTTGTTTGAATGTGTTTTGATTTTCACTAGATTAAATTAGCTTTTTTGAATGCATTTAACTTTTATTTATTTAAAAAAGCTTTGTCCGAATGTGTTTGACTTTCATTTGATGCAATTAGCTTTGTTTGAATGTTTTTGACTTTCATTTGATTCAATAAGCTTTGTTGAATGCATTTCACTTTCATTTGATTTTAAAAGTTTTGTTTAAATGTGTTTGACTTTCACTTGATTTAATTACTTTTTTTTAATTGCATATGACTTTTAGTTGATTCAAAAAGATTTGTTTGAATGTGCTTGACTTTAATATGATTCAATTAGCATCGTTGAATGGATTTGACAATCATTTGATTCAAAAAGCTTTGTTTGACTTTCACTTGATTCAAATCGCTACTTTAAATGCATTTGAATTTCATTTGATTGAAAAAGCTTTGTTTGAATGTGTTTGATTTTTATTTGATTAAATTAGCTTTGTTTGAATGTGATTGACTTTCATTTGAATCAATTAGCTTTGTTTAATGCATTTGACTTTTATTTAATTCAAAAAACTTTGTTTGAATGTGTTTGACTTTTATTTGATTAAAATAGCTTTGTTTGAATGATTTTGACTTTCACTTGATTTAAATACCTTTTTGAATGTGTTTGACTTTCATTTGATTCAAATAGCTTTGTTTGAATGTGTTTGCCTTCCATTGGATTTAATTAGCTTTGTTTGAATGTGGTTGACTTTTAATTGATTCAATTTGATCTTTTTAATGCATTTGACTTTCATTTGATTCAAAAAGATTTGTTTGAATGTGTTTGACTTTCATATGATTCAATTAGTATCGTTGAATGCATTTGACAATCATTTGATTCAAAAAGCTATGTTTGAATTTGTTTGACTTTCACTTGATTCAATTAGCTTTTTTGAACTCATTTGACTTTCTTTGGATTCAAAAAGCTTTGTTTGAATGTGTTTGAATTTCACTTGATTTAAATTATCTTTGTTTGAATGTAATTAACTTTCATTTGATTCAATTAGCTTGTCAAATGTGGTTGACTTTCATTTGATTCAATTAGGTTTGTTAGAATGCCATTGACTTTCGTTTGATTCAATTAGGTTTGTTAGAATGCCATTGACTTTCATTTGATTCAATTAGCTTTGTTGAATGCATATGACTTTCATTTGATTCAAAAAGCTTTGTTTGAATGTGTTTGAACTTTCATTTGATTCAATTAGCATCGTTGAACGCATTTGACAGTCATTTGATTCAAAAAGCTTTGTTTGAATTACCTAGACTTTCACTTGATTCAATTAGCTTTTTTGAATGCATTAAACTTTCATTTGATTTAAAAAGCTTTGTTTAAATGTAATTGACTTTCACTTGATTTAATTACTTTTATTTTATTGCATTTGACTTTCAGTTGATTCAAAAATATTTGTTTGAATGTGCTTGACTTTCATATGATTCAACTAGCATCGTTGAATGGATTTGAACAATCATTTGATTCAAAAAGCTTTGTTTGACTTTCACTTGATTCAAATCGCTATTTTGAATGCATTTGAATTTCATTTGATTGAAAAAGCTTTGTTTGAATGTGTTTGATTTTCATTTTGATTAAATTAGCTTTGTTGAATGTGATTGACTTCATTTGAATCAATTAGCTTTGTTTAATGCATTTGACTTTCATTTAATTCAAAAAGCTTTGTTGAATGTGTTTGACTTTAATTTGATTCAAATAGCTTTGTTGAATGTTTTTGACTTTCACTTGATTTAAATACCTTTTTTGAATGCGTTTGACTTTCATTTGATCCAAATAGCATTTCTTGAATGTGTTTGACATTCATTTGGTTCAAATAGCTTTGCTTAAATGTGTTTGACTTTCATTTGATTCAATTAGCTTTGCTTGAATGTGGTTAACTTTGAATTGAGTCAATTTGCTTCGTTGAATGCATTTGACTTTCATTTGATTCAAAAAGTTTTGTTTGACTGTCATCTGATTCAATTAGCCTCGTTGAATGCATTTCACAATCATTTGATTCAAAAAGCTTTGTTTGAATTCTTTGGACTTTTACTTGATTCAATTAGCTTTTTTGAAAGCATTTGACTTTCATATGATTTAATTAGCTTTGTTTGAATGTTTTTGACTTTCATTTGATGCAATT
>NW_018743496.1:0-28325 GCF_001683475.1 Chenopodium quinoa | reverse complement strand
TCCAACGCACCGTCCAACGCCTCTTCTTCAGCAGCCGCCAGGATCTGTTGATTATATATTTCCGAACACTGGCGGTACGTTCTTTCCCATGAGGCAAAGTCGGCACTGGGGAACAGTCGTTCCCAGGTCATGCGCTGGATTTGAGCGGAGTCTTCCACCATCTCCCGGACGAGCTCTTGTTTCTCTTGCTCGGCCTTATCCGAGAGCTCTTAGGTAAGACTCTTCTCTTGTTTCACCAGGCGTTCTTTTACGTTGGCCAAAGATTTCTCCATGGCTTCGTAAGAGTGCATTTTTTGGCGAAGAGGTTTCAGCTCGGCCTTAAGGTTGGTGACGGTCCCTCCAGCTCGTCAACCTTCTTTTGGGCCGCCTATAACTGGGCCCGAACAGCGGCGGTAGCCTGCGCCTGATAATAAAGAAGATCAATGGTCAGTACTTCATTTTGGGCAATTTGAAACATTGCCTTATCACAGCTGGAGGCGGCCATAGCCTTTGCGGCCTTTACCTCTTTGTTTTTCCGATCAATCGGCTTGCGAAGGCTGTTGACTCGGAGCAGGGCTAAGTACAAAGAAAAACAGGCGTCAGTTTCCAAACAGAAAAGTTAACAGGCGTCCTGGAACTCAAAAGCTCAAAAATATACTAAGTATACCTCAGCAAGGACCCCTGAAATTCCATCAAGGTCAAGGGTGCCGGCACCCCTGACCGCCTCCCTGTCAGATGGAGGAACTACTTTAACCATAGACTTGGCTACCTCAACCAAGTCAAGTCCCTGGGGGCCGGCTGCATTAAGCGAAAGGATAAAACAAGTTAGACCTAATCAAGAAGGAAGAAAGGGTGAGTTTTTTTTACAAGTGAGGGTCTATACATCTAGGCGGCCCCGCCTGGGTTTTTGAAGAAGTGGCCGGCTGCTTCTCAGCCGCCACTGTTTTCCTGGAAGACCCAGGAGAGCTTGCAACAGTCGTCCTTCGGGCCTTGGGGTCCGGCTGTTGCGAGGAAGAAGCCCTTGGAGTACCAGACTGAAAACAAAAAGAGTTAGTATATGCATAAGACAACTAAAAGAGGTAGTTTTCGAAGCTTACCAAGGGTGCCTCCTTGTTGGGGGAGTCGGCATACGACTGCTTCATTAGCGAGACCCGCAACATGGCCGCCGCAGTCTTAGATGCTGATATTTTACTCATGGCGTCAGCTGCAAGAAATAAGCAACAAAGTTAGTAAAAATCCCAAGTAAACAAGGCGTGAAAAAACAGAGTATTCGTCAGGCCGGCTACCTCTAGAGCACCGACTGCTGAGGCCACAGGCGGCCAAAAAAGTACTCGTCATAGAGCCACTTGAAGCTCGGGACGCAGTTTAGGGGTACTTGCTCTCGTACCCCTGAAGTAGAGTTCACCCTAGTCTCTACTTTGAAGAGTCCTTTGTCTAGGATCTCTCTTTTAGCCTTTGGGGGAACAGGCGGCATGCTGCGGCCGCCTGCGAGAAGAGGCGGATCCCTATTCCACTTGTTAAAGCGTTTGTTCAGCTCCGTGTCTGAACCCTCGATAATAAGGAAGGTGTTCCGCCAATCCTTCCATTTGTTTGCCTTACCTCTCGTCATGAGGTAACCCCTATGGCTTGTTAATTGATACCAGCCGGTACCTCCCGACTTAGGGGTCCGGCTGAGATAGTTCATGTGGGCGAAAGCCTCAAAGCTTGGCTCCACCCCGTTCAATTCGCACCCGGCCACATAGCCGAGTACGTTTACCCAAGAGTTGGGGGCTAACTGCCATAACCCCAGATCATACCCATCTAAAATCCGCTGAACAGCCGGATGTAATGGGAAGCGCAGTCCAGCTTTGATGGCCGCCACATAGCAGCCAAAGCAGCCGTCACCATAGCTGGTACCAGCCGGCCAGACAACAGTGTCTTCTGGATCCGGCACGAACAGTAAAAATTCCGGGCCCATTTTGTGGTTAGCAATAAAGCTCGCCACGTTGTCTTGCATGGTTGCGATCCGGCCCCGGGGTACCCTGCAGTAGTAGGGGGCGTTTTCCTCTCTGTAAGAGGCGGACGGCTCCGCCCAATTGTCCCCCTTCTCAACTGCATGAGAACGTCTCGCCTCTTTTAGGCGGCTATGTTTTTCTTCTGAGCCAGGAGAACTGTGGCCAGAAGAGCTGGATTCTGACTCGTCCCCTGACGAGTCCGAAGAGGACGACTCCTCCCCTCTCCTAGAGGGGCCCGCCTCCTCTCTCTTAGAAGGAGCAGAAGGAAAATTAGACATGTCAACGGTAAGATGGGAAGGGAACACCTTGGCCCCTCTCTCAGAACTGTCGGCTTGACAGTCGCCTCGTTCTACATCTGGCGCCTGGTCAGATGTTTCACTAAGGAGCACCCTTTGGGAGGAGTCGTCTGAGTTTGATATCATAGCAGTCTTTTTTGTTCTGGCCATCACGTTCTGCATAGACACAGATACAGTCGGACTTTGTATAAAGGGCAAAGATGGGTCCAGAAAAGGGCAGGCGGCACTCCTAGTCCTAGATTCAGCCGTCCCCGGTGACCGGCTGATCACTAACTTAGGGCGTGTCGTGTGCTTCCATGGTGCCATTTCAAAAAATAAAAAGAAAATTAAGAGTAAGAGAACTGAGTTACCTGAACGAGTGACGGTTGATGAAGTCTTGGAAGTTCGGGTCAGTCGGCTTGTCAGAACAGGCGGTAGGCAGAAAAAGTCCGAAATGTCAGAGCAAGTTCAGGGGTCCGAATGTTCTCGCAAAGTTCTCAAATGTGAAAATGACCGAAGTCAGCACTTCCTTTTATAGGCAAAGTGAGAAGGCGAAGGGTCGCTTCCAAATTCAAAATTTGGGCGGGAAAATCTCTCGGCCGTTTGCAAGGTGACACCTGTAACAGGCCGTCGCCTGTCACCGTGCGACACCTGTCACAGGCGACTCGTGACCAGTCACGTGCCACCTGTGAGGGGCAAATGATTAGGGGATTTTTTATCCACCAATCACCGTCTGACAAGTGGACCAACCAGGTTCCGCCACGTGTCCTTCACGAAGGCCAACAGGAGCCTGCCACGTGTCAATCACAGATACGTCCTCTACGGACCACTATAGACACGCCACGTGTCCACCCATGCCAAATGGGAAAACCGGCCATCAAGGCCCAATCCAGTCTAGAGGCCCGATCAGCCCTAGGTTTACCTTAAACCTAGAGAGTTGCACGCTTCTCAAGGCTATAAATACTCAGTTAATCCTCATTAATCACAGAATCAGATAATCAAGAAATCAAGCAGAGAAGAACAGAGTTATTAACAACCGGCGAATCTCGCTAACAACGCAGATTACCAACCCTAAGCACTCTCACCTAGAGAGATCTCAGTACTTTAATTTCTGTATTAATTACTCCTTAATCAGGTACTAACTTGACCGTTGGAGGCGGAGCTCTCAGGAGTCTCCGTTATTTTGCAGGTACAGGCGTCCGGTTCCAGTCTCGGAATTGTAACTCTCCCGCAGGACATCAGAAAACCCCGAAACATGTAGGATAACGGAATTTTGTGAAATCAAGGGCTGGTGGCTCCCGCTTCCTAGATTTAGGATGAGGAGTCGCCTCTCGCCCTTGAACTGGCTTCCTCTTCAGTGAAGTGGAGGGTTTCTTGGCCGACTGCTCCTTGACTGGAATAGTCGACTTCTTGTTGATCAACTCTTGAATCTCTCCCTTGAAGTCCCTCATGAAGGTCATGAGTTCGTTCCTTGTGATGGGAGCAGACCCATCAGTCGGCTGTTGCCGAACAGGCGGTGCGCCTGCTGGCTCGCTTCCTGTTTGAAGATGCTCTCGTTCCCTCCTTTCGGTATGACAGGTACGTCGGGCCCTTAGGGTCCCGTCTGAAGCTGTATGAGCTTCAACTTCAAATTCACTTTCGGTATCATGGTCCGACTGAACTTGAGGGTCGTCTAGGGGACGCCTCTCTTCAGGAGTCGGTACAGACTTGGATGCCATCTCTGAAGTACTCTCCCCACATACGGCGCCAAATGTTTCGGGGTTTTCTGATGTCCTGCGGGAGAGTTACAATTCCGAGACTGGAACCGGACGCCTGTACCTGCAAAATAACGGAGACTCCTGTGAGCTCCGCCTCCAACGGTCAAGTTAGTACCTGATTAAGGAGTAATTAATGCGGAAATTAAAGTAATAAGGTCTCTCTAGGTGAGAGTGTTTAATGTAGGTAATCTGCTTTGTTAGCGAGATCAGCCGGTTATTACTGTGTGTAATTAATGTGTTTGTTCCGTAATGTTTTTCGTAATCTCCTTGTCAACCCCCTTAATGAGGATTAAGGGAGGTATTTATAACCTTGGAAAACGTGCCCATCTTAGGTTTGGGTTAACCTAGGGCCGATTGGGCTTCCCTCGGAAGTTGGGCCTGGGTGGCCGGTTTCTCCATTAGGCATGGAGTATGCCACATGTCGTGACATAACAGGTCCAAGGTGGACGAATAAGCGCGTGCCACGTGGCAAGCCCTGACAGTTCCAACTAGGGGACACTTGGCAGGACCTGATTGGTCCACGTGGCGCATTCCGATTGGTAGGAGCAAAATCCCCTAATCATGGTTGACTTTCATTTGATTCAATTAGGTTTGTTTGAATGTGGTTGACTTTCATTTGATTCAATTAGGTTTGTTAGAATGCCATTGACTTTCATTTGATTCAATTAGGTTTGTTAGAATGCCATTGACTTTCATTTGATTCAAAAAGCGTTGTTTGAATGTGTTTGACTCTCATTTGATTCAATTAGCATCGTTGAACGCATTTGACAGTCATTTGATTCAAAAAGCTTTGTTTGAATTACCTAGACTTTCAATTGATTCAATTAGCTTTTTTGAATGGATTTAACTTTCATTTGATTTAAAAAGCTTTGTTTAAATGTGTTTGACTTTCACTTGATTTAATTACTCTTTTCTAATTGCATTTGACTTTCAGCTGATTCAAAAAGATTTGTTTGAATGTGCTTGACTTTCATATGATTAAATTAGCATCGTTGAATGGATTTGACAATCAATTGATTCAAAAAGCTTTGTTTGACTTTCACTTGATTCAAATCGCTATTTTGAATGCATTTGAATTTCATTTGATTGAAAAAGCTTTGTTTGAATGTGTTTGATTTTTATTTGTTTAAATTAGCTTTGTTTGAATGTGATTGACTTTCATTTGAATCAATTAGCTTTTTTAATGCATTTGACTTTCATTTAATTCAAAAAGCTTTGTTTGAATGTGTTTGACTTTAATTTGATTCAAATAGCTTTGTTTGAATGATTTTGACTTTCACTTGATTTAAATACCTTTTTTGAATGCGTTTGACTTTCATCTGATTCAAATAGCATTTCTTGAATGTGTTTAACTTTCATTTGGTTCAAATAGCTTTGTTTAAATGTGTTTGACTTTCATTTGATTCAATTAGCTTTGCTTGAATGTGGTTAACTTTCAATTGAGTCAATTTCCTTTGTTGAATGCATTTGACTTTCATTTGATTCAAAAAGTTTTGTTTGACTGTCATATGATTCAATTAGCCTCGTTGAATGCATTTGAATATCATTTGATTCAAAAAGCTTTGTTTGAATTCTTTGGGCTTTTACTTGATTCAATTAGCTTTTTTCAAAGCATTCGACTTTCATATGATTTAATTAGCTTTGTTTGAATGTTTTTGACTTTCATTTGATGCAATTAGCTTTGTCTGAATGTGTTTGACTCTTGTTTGATTTAATTATCTTTTTTTGAATGCATTTGACTTTCATTTGATTCAGATAGCATTGTTTGAATATGTTTGACTTTAATTTGATTCAAATAGCTTTGTTTGAATGTGTTCGCCTTCCATTGGATTTAATTAGCTTTGTTTGAATGTGGTTAACTTTTAATTGATTCAATTTGATTTGTTGAATGCATTTGACTTTCATTTGATTCAAAAATATTTATTTGAATGTGTTTGACTTTCATATGATTCAATTAGTATCGTTGAATGCATTTGACAATCATTTGATTCAAAAAGCTACGTTTGAATTTGTTTGACTTTCACTTGATTCAATTAGCTTTTTTGAACTCATTTGACTTTCTTTGGATTCAAAAAGCTTTGTTTGAATGTTTTTGAATTTCACTTGATTTAAATTAGCTTTGTTTGAATGTGGTTAACTTTCATTTGATTTAATTAGTTTTGTCTAAATGTGGTTGACTTTCATTTGATTCAATTAGGTTTGTTAGAATGTCATTGACTTTAGTTTGATTTAATTACGTTTGTTAGAATGCCATTGACTTTCATTTGATTCAATTAGCTTTGTTTGAATGTGTTTGACTCTCATTTGATTCAATTAGCATCGTCGAACGCATTTGACAATCATTTGATTCAAAAAGCTTTGTTTGAATTACCTAGACTTTCACTTGATTCAATTAGCTTATTTGAATGGATTTAACTTTCATTTGATTTAAAAAGCTTTGTTTAAATGTGTTTGACTTTCACTTGATTTAATTACTTTTTTTTTAATTGCATTTGACTTTCAGTTGATTCAAAAAGATTTGTTTGAATGTGCTTGACTTTCATATGATTCAATTAGCATCGTTGAATGGATTTGACAATCATTTGATTCAAAAAGCTTTGTTTGACTTTCACTTGATTCAAATCGCTATTTTGAATGCATTTGAATTTCATTTGATTGAAAAAGCTTTGTTTGAATGTGTTTGATTTTTATTTGATTAAATTAGCTTTGTTTGAATGTGATTGACTTTCATTTGAATCAATTAGCTTTGTTTAATGCGTTTGACTTTCATTTAATTCAAAAAGCTTTGTTTGAATGTGTTTGACTTTAATTTGATTCAAATAGCTTTGTTTGAATGATTTTGACTTTCACTTGATTTAAATACCTTTTTTGAATGCGTTTGACTTTCATCTGATTCAAATAGCATTTCTTGAATGTGTTTGACTTTCATTTGGTTCAAATAGCTTTGTTTAAATGTGTTTGACTTTCATTTGATTCAATTAGCTTTGCTTGAATGTGGTTAACTTTCAATTGAGTCAATTTGTTTTGTTGAATGCATTTGACTTTCATTTGATTCATAAAGTTTTGTTTGACTGTCATATGATTCAATTAGCCTCGTTGAATGCATTTGACAATCATTTGATTCAAAAAGCTTTGTTTGAATTCTTTGGGCTTTTACTTGATTCAATTAGCTTTTTTCAAAGCATTCGACTTTCATATGATTTAATTAGCTTTGTTTGAATGTTTTTTACTTTCATTTGATGCAATTATCTTTGTCTGAATGTGTTTGACTTTCGTTTGATTTAATTATCTTTTTTGAATGCATTTGACTTTCATTTGATTCAGATAGCATTGTTTTAATGTGTTTGACTTTCATTTGATTCAAATAGCTTTGTTTGAATGTGTTTGCCTTCCATTGGATTTAATTAGCTTTGTTTCAATGTGGTTGACTTTTAATTGATTCAATTTGATTTGTTGAATGCATTTGACTTTCATTTGATTCAAAAAGATTTGTTTGAATGTGTTTGACTTTCATATGATTCAATTAGTATCGTTGAATGCATTTGACAATCATTTGATTCAAAAAGCTATGTTTGAATTTGTTTGACTTTCACTTGATTCAATTAGCTTTTTTGAAATCATTTGACTTTCTTTTGATTCAAAAAGCTTTGTTTGAATGTGTTTGATTTTCACTTGATTTAATATGCTTTGTTTGAATGTGGTTAACTTTCATTTGATTCAATTAGCTTTGTTTGAATGTGGTTGACTTTCATTTGATTCAATTAGGTTTGTTAGAATGCCATTGACTTTCGTTTGATTTAATTAGGTTTGTTAGAATGCCATTGACTTTCATTTCATTCAATTAGCTTTGTTGAATGCATATGACTTTCATTTGATTCAAAAAGCTTTGTTTGAATGTGTTTGACTCTCATTTGATTCAATTAGCATCGTTGAACGCATTTGACAGTCATTTAATTCAAAAAGCTTTGTTTGAATTACCTAGACTTTCACTTGATGCAATAAGCTTTTTTGAATGGATTTAACTTCCATTTGATTTAAAAAGCTTTGTTTAAATGTGTTTTACTTTCACTTGATTTAATTACTTTTTTTTTAATTGCATTTGAGTTTCAGTTGATTCAAAAAGATTTGTTTGAATGTGCTTTACTATCATATGATTCAATTAGCATCGTTGAATGGATTTGACAATCATTAGATTCAAAAAGTTTTGTTTGACTTTCACTTGATTCAAATTGCTATTTTGAATGCATTTGAATTTCAGTTGATTGAAAAAGCTTTGTTTGAATGTGTTTGATTTTCATTTGATTAAATTAGCTTTGTTTGAATGTGATTGACTTTCATTTGAATCAATTAGCTTTGTTTAATGCATTTGACTTTCATTTAATTCAAAAAGCTTTGTTTGAATGTGTTTGACTTTAATCTGATTCAAATAGCTTTGTTTGAATGTTTTTGACTTTCACTTGATTTAAATACGTTTTTTGAATGCGTTTGACTTTCATTTGATTCAAATAGCATTTCTTGAATGTGTTTGACTTTCATTTGGTTCAAATAGCTTTGTTTAAATGTGTTTGACTTTCATTTGATTCAATTAGCTTTGCTTGAATGTGGTTAACTTTCAATTGAGTCAATTTGTTTTGTTGAATGCATTTGACTTTCATTTGATTCATAAAGTTTTTTTTGACTGTCATATGATTCAATTAGCCTCGTTGAATGCATTTGACAATCATTTGATTCAAAAAGCTTTGTTTGAATTCTTTGGGCTTTTACTTGATTCAATTAGCTTTTTTCAAAGCATTCGACTTTCATATGATTTAATTAGCTTTGTTTGAATGTTTTTTACTTTCATTTGATGCAATTATCTTTGTCTGAATGTGTTTGACTTTCGTTTGATTTAATTATCTTTTTTGAATGCATTTGACTTTCATTTGATTCAGATAGCATTGTTTTAATGTGTTTGACTTTCATTTGATTCAAATAGCTTTGTTTGAATGTGTTTGCCTTCCATTGGATTTAATTAGCTTTGTTTCAATGTGGTTGACTTTTAATTGATTCAATTTGATTTGTTGAATGCATTTGACTTTCATTTGATTCAAAAAGATTTGTTTGAATGTGTTTGACTTTCATATGATTCAATTAGTATCGTTGAATGCATTTGACAATCATTTGATTCAAAAAGCTATGTTTGAATTTGTTTGACTTTCACTTGATTCAATTAGCTTTTTTGAAATCATTTGACTTTCTTTTGATTCAAAAAGCTTTGTTTGAATGTGTTTGATTTTCACTTGATTTAATATGCTTTGTTTGAATGTGGTTAACTTTCATTTGATTCAATTAGCTTTGTTTGAATGTGGTTGACTTTCATTTGATTCAATTAGGTTTGTTAGAATGCCATTGACTTTCGTTTGATTTAATTAGGTTTGTTAGAATGCCATTGACTTTCATTTCATTCAATTAGCTTTGTTGAATGCATATGACTTTCATTTGATTCAAAAAGCTTTGTTTGAATGTGTTTGACTCTCATTTGATTCAATTAGCATCGTTGAACGCATTTGACAGTCATTTAATTCAAAAAGCTTTGTTTGAATTACCTAGACTTTCACTTGATGCAATAAGCTTTTTTGAATGGATTTAACTTCCATTTGATTTAAAAAGCTTTGTTTAAATGTGTTTTACTTTCACTTGATTTAATTACTTTTTTTTTAATTGCATTTGAGTTTCAGTTGATTCAAAAAGATTTGTTTGAATGTGCTTTACTATCATATGATTCAATTAGCATCGTTGAATGGATTTGACAATCATTAGATTCAAAAAGTTTTGTTTGACTTTCACTTGATTCAAATTGCTATTTTGAATGCATTTGAATTTCAGTTGATTGAAAAAGCTTTGTTTGAATGTGTTTGATTTTCATTTGATTAAATTAGCTTTGTTTGAATGTGATTGACTTTCATTTGAATCAATTAGCTTTGTTTAATGCATTTGACTTTCATTTAATTCAAAAAGCTTTGTTTGAATGTGTTTGACTTTAATCTGATTCAAATAGCTTTGTTTGAATGTTTTTGACTTTCACTTGATTTAAATACGTTTTTTGAATGCGTTTGACTTTCATTTGATTCAAATAGCATTTCTTGAATGTGTTTGACTTTCATTTGGTTCAAATAGCTTTGTTTAAATGTGTTTGACTTTCATTTGATTCAATTAGCTTTGCTTGAATGTGGTTAACTTTCAATTGAGTCAATTTGTTTTGTTGAATGCATTTGACTTTCATTTGATTCATAAAGTTTTTTTTGACTGTCATATGATTCAATTAGCCTCGTTGAATGCATTTGACAATCATTTGATTCAAAAAGCTTTGTTTGAATTCTTTGGGCTTTTACTTGATTCAATTAGCTTTTTTCAAAGCATTCGACTTTCATATGATTTAATTAGCTTTGTTTGAATGTTTTTTACTTTCATTTGATGCAATTATCTTTGTCTGAATGTGTTTGACTTTCGTTTGATTTAATTATCTTTTTTGAATGCATTTGACTTTCATTTGATTCAGATAGCATTGTTTTAATGTGTTTGACTTTCATTTGATTCAAATAGCTTTGTTTGAATGTGTTTGCCTTCCATTGGATTTAATTAGCTTTGTTTCAATGTGGTTGACTTTTAATTGATTCAATTTGATTTGTTGAATGCATTTGACTTTCATTTGATTCAAAAAGATTTGTTTGAATGTGTTTGACTTTCATATGATTCAATTAGTATCGTTGAATGCATTTGACAATCATTTGATTCAAAAAGCTATGTTTGAATTTGTTTGACTTTCACTTGATTCAATTAGCTTTTTTGAAATCATTTGACTTTCTTTTGATTCAAAAAGCTTTGTTTGAATGTGTTTGATTTTCACTTGATTTAATATGCTTTGTTTGAAAGTGGTTAACTTTTATTTGATTCAATTAGCTTTGTTTGAATGTGGTTGACTTTCATTTGATTCAATTACGTTTGTTAGAATGCCATTGACTTTCGTTTGATTTAATTAGGTTTGTTAGAATGCCATTGACTTTCATTTCATTAAATTAGCTTTGTTGAATGCATATGACTTTCATTTGATTCAAAGAGCTTTGTTTGAATGTGTTTGACTCTCATTTGATTCAATTAGCATCGTTGAACGCATTTGACAGTCATTTGATTCAAAAAGCTTTGTTTGAATTACCTAGACTTTCACTTGATTCAATTAGCTTTTTTGAATGGATTTAACTTTCATTTGATTTAAAAAGCTTTGTTTAAATGTGTTTGACTTTCACTTGATTTAATTACTTTTTTTTAATTGCATTTGACTTTCAGTTGATTCAATAAGATTTGTTTGAATGTGCTTGACTTTCATATGATTCAATTAGCATCGTTAAATGGATTTGACAATCATTTGATTCAAAAAGCTTTGTTTGACTTTCACTTGATTCAAATCGCTATTTTGAATGCATTTGAATTTCATTTGATTGAAAAAGCTTTGTTTGAATGTGGTTGATTTTTATTTGATTAAATTAGCTTTGTTTGAATGTGGTTGACTTTTATTTTAATCAATTAGCTTTGTTTAATGCATTTGACTTTCATTTAATTCAAAAAGCTTTGTTTGAATGTGTTTGACTTTAATTTGATTCAAATAGCTTTGTTTGAATGATTTTGACTTTCACTTGATTTAAATACCTTTTTTGAATGCGTTTGACTTTCATCTGATTCAAATAGCATTTCTTGAATGTGTTTGACTTTCATTTGGTTCAAATAGCTTTGTTTAAATGTGTTTGACTTTCAATTGATTCATATATCTTTGCTTGAATGTGGTTAACTTTCAATTGAGTCAATTTGCTTTGTTGAATGCATTTGACTTTCATTTGATTCAAAAAGTTTTGTTTGATTGTCATATGATTCAATTAGCCTCATTGAATGCATTTGACAATCATTTAATTCAAAAAGCTTTGTTTGAATTCTTTGGACTTTTACATGATTCAATTAGCTTTTTTCAAAGCATTCGACTTTCATATGATTTAATTAGCTTTGTTTGAATGTTTTTGACTTTCATTTGATGCAATTATCTTTGTCTGAATGTGTTTGACTTTCGTTTGATTTAATTATCTTTTTTGAATGCATTTGACTTTCATTTGATTCAGATAGCATTGTTTAAATGTGTTTGACTTTCATTTGATTCTAATAGCTTTTGATGTGTAAACAAGATGAGAAACCTTGTTACAAAAAGGATAAGTTAAAAGATTCAAAGGATTTTAAGGTTCAATTATCAAGTGATCAGTTTAGTTAGGGGAACTCTCACCCTAAGCTAAGGATATAGCAAAGAGGAACTCTCACTCGTTTGCTTGGGATAGTTTAGATGAGGGAACTCTCACCAAATCATAAACTATAAGTCCTAATTTTGGGAACTCTCACCAAAACTAACACTCTTCAAATTCGGATACTCAAATTTGGAAAACAAGTGAACTAAACTCAAGTCACTTCAATAAACAAAAACACACGTTTTTTTTTAGGCAAATAATCTTGGATGATTTTCATTCATTCAAAGTATGCTATTTATAGCATCAATACAACCCTTTCACTTGCCTACTTTAATTAACAAAATAAAATAGACAAAAGGAAATTAACTAAGGGAATGAGTGGAGAATACACGTCCCACTTAACCCCTTTTACAAACAAGATTAAACTTAATTAAAAGAACTAAAGACTAGGCTTGAAACAAGGGAAGATGATCAGCCAAACAGCATCCAAAGAGCATCTTCAACACACGTCCAAAACAGCCATTTGCAAGCTTGTGTAACCCCCATTTTAATGCCTTGATTCACGCCTCTTTATTCTTCATAACCCCCAAATAATGAGGTGCAATGTTCAGCCAACAAACTCCATAATTTACGCCCAACAAGTGCCATGAATCACGCCTCTTCAATCAGCTTGTAACCGTTGCACTTGGAGCTTGGAAAACCGTCACTTGCTAGATACCTTCTACAAGGTTAATTACACTAAGTGAAGTGTAACCACTTGTAAAATGTTTCGGACCAAAACCGTGCAAAAGAGTAAGGAATGATTTGGATAGAAACAACTCCTTTGCATTGCTTTGAACTTGGACCTCACCTTGACTACTTGGAGCATCACAATCATTAGAACTTTGACCATATTGGTCATCCTCCTCTTCTTCAAAAGGAATTGCCCTCAATTCGTCATCATCAAGGTATGGAGCAAGGTCCCCAACGTTGAATGTGCTTGAGACACCAAATTGACCCCCCAAATCAACCTTGTATGCATTGTCATTGATCTTTTCCACGATTTCAAATGGACCTTCGGCTCTTGGCATAAGCTTGTTCTTTCTTTTGCTAGGAAACCTCTCTTTCCTCATGTAAATCCACACTAAGTCACCAACTTCAAATTGCTTCACGTTTTTCACCCTCTTGTTGGCTTGTTTCTTGTAGACTTCATTTGCTTTCTCAATGTTCTTCCTAACTTCCTTGTGGACCTTCAACATGAACTCGGCTTGCTCCTTAGCTCCACCATGAACGAACTTGTCTTGTGGCAAAGCTATGAGATCAATAGGAACATAAGGATTGACACCATAGACTACTTCAAAAGGAGAGTACTTTGTAGTAGCACTAGGAGTCCGATTGTAAGCAAACTCGGCATGAGCTAGCTTGACATCCCAATCCTTAGCACTCTTACTAACCAAGGTCCTAAGCAACGAACCCAGAATTCTATTCACCACTTCAGTTTGCCCATCGGTTTGTGGATGGTGTGAAGTAGAAAACAGCAACTTTGTTCCCATTAGACGCCATATTGATTTCCAAAAATGACTAAGAAATTTTGTATCACGATCGGACACAATGGTGCGTGGCACCCCATGAAAACGAACCACTTCTTCAAAGTATAACTTAGCCACTTTCATAGCATCTTCGGTTTTGTGACAAGGAATGAAATGAGCCATTTTAGAAAACCGATCAACAACCACCATGATTGAGTCTTTACCCCTTTGAGTTCTAGGTAAAGCCACAATGAAATCCATGCTCACATCTTCCCAAGGTCTCTCCGGAACTGGCAAAGGCTTGTAGAGACCTTTGTGAAACACCATCTTGGCCCTTTGACAAGTAGAACAACGACTAACCACATGATGAACCGTGGCTAACATTTTCGGCCAATAAAAGTGAGCTTGAAGAAGCTCCATTGTTTTTTGAATCCCCACGTGACCAGCTAGACCTCCTCCATGAGCCTCATGAATCAACAAGCTTCTAATTGGACACTTAGGAATGCATAACCGATTTCCCTTAAAAAGAAAGTCATCATGTAAGGAAAATAAGTCATATACTCCATGGACACATTTCTGTATTATTTCAATGAAATCTCCATCCTCCTTGTAGTATGCTTTGATCAAATCAAACCCAAGAACTTTTGCTTCGACAACTCCAAGCAAATTGTGTCTCCTAGATAAGGCATCCGCAACAACATTAGCCTTTCCACTCTTGTATTTAGAGGAAAAGTTAAAGGTTTGCAAGAATTCAACCCATTTAGCATGTCTTGAATTCAACTTCTTTTGACCATGGATGAACCTTAGAGATTCATGGTCCGAATGTAATATGAACGGTTGTGGTCTCAAGTAATGTGACCAATGATCTAGAGCTCGTACCATAGCATAGAACTCTTTATCATAGGTGGAATAGTTCAACTTGCCTTGACTCAACTTTTCACTGAAATAAGCAATTGGACGCCCTTCTTGAATCAAAACTGCTCCAATCCCTTTCCCACTTGCGTCACACTCAACTTCAAATGGCTTGGAAAAATCAGGGAGTGCAAGAATAGAAGTGTTGCACATCTTCTCCTTGACTTCTTCAAAGGCCTTTTGAGCTTGTGTAGTCCACTCAAACGTCCCCTTCTTAGTACACTCAGTTATAGGAGCCATGAGTGTGCTAAAATTCTTGATAAATCTTCTATAGAAAGAAGCTAGGCCATGGAAAGAACGGACCTCCGTGAGTGTTTTTGGACTAGGCCATGATTGAATTGCTTCAACCTTGCAAGGATCCACCTTCACGCCATCACCTGAAACTATGTAACCAAGAAAAGTGACCTCATATAACATAAAATCACATTTTTCAAGTTTTCCATACAATTTTTGAGTTCTTAAAACAGAAAAAACTTGAAACAAATGATCTAAATGTTCATCCTCATTTTTAGAGTAAATAAGGATGTCATCAAGGTACACCACCACGAACTTGCCAAGAAATGGCCTCAACACCTCGTTCATTAATCTCATGAACGTGCTAGGTGCATTGGTCAATCCAAACGGCATCACAAGCCATTCATACAACCCATGCTTCGTCTTGAATGCAGTCTTCCATTCATCACCTTCCCTCATACGAATTTGATGGTAACCACTTCTCAAATCAACTTTTGAGAATACATGTGAACCACTCAATTCGTCCAACATATCATCCAGTCTTGGAATTGGGAACCTGTACTTGATAGTAATATTGTTAACAGCTCTACTATCAATGCACATGCGCCAAGTTCCATCCTTTTTAGGAACCAACAAGGCAGGAACCGCACATGGACTCATAGACTCACGCACATAGCCCATACCCATCAATTCTTCAATTTGTCTTTGCAACTCCTTAGTTTCTAAAGGGTTACATCTATAGGCAGGTTTATTTGGTAGAGGTGCGCCTGGAATGAGATCAATTTGATGCTCAATTCCTCTCAAGGGTGGTAATCCCTTAGGTAACTCATCCGGAAAAACATCCTCAAACTCTTTAATCAGTTTGGCAAGTTTAGGATTTTGACTCACAAATTTTTCATGGATTTCTTTAGAGTACAACATGAATATCTCTTCCTCACCCTCAAACTCCCTCTCAAACTCTTTACAAGATAATAAAGAAATTTGTGGCTTTTGTGGTTGTGAAAACCGTGGGGGTGGTAAAGGGTGCAATTTCTTTTGTTTCCCTTGGTGAGTGATAGTGTAGGTGTTATGGTACCCATCATGGATAGATTTTTTATCAGATTGCCACGGTCTCCCAAGAAGAATATGACAAGCATCCATTAAAACAACATCACACAATTGACTATCATGATATGAACCAATCGAAAAATTCACCATACATTGCTTTCTAACCCCAGTACTAGCATTAGAATCTAACCAACTCAATTTGTAAGGATGTGGATGATTTGTGGTGGTAAGACCTAGTTTAGATACTAAGGTTTTCGACACGGTATTAGCCTCACTGCCCCCATCAATAATTAAATCACATACCTCGTCACCAACTTTACATTTGGTGATGAAAATGTGTTGTCTTTGTGGCGCCAAAGGTTCCTCCACACGAGCCTGCAAAGCTCTCCTAACCACCAAGTTTGTTTTGTCCCCCATTTCAGGATAGCATTGGTCCTCCTCCTCTTCCTTTTCGAACGGGGTCACTTCCTTCTCTTCTTCAGACTCAAATTCCTCCCAATTGATGCTTTGGGTGGCTATGAGTTTAACCTCTTGCATGGTTAAGGCTCGAGAATTAGGACAATCTTTCTTATAATGTCCTCTACCTCCACACTTGTAACATACAATGTCACTAAGCTTGAAGTCTTTCGTGTTCCTCTTTGGTGGCTCATTAGGCTTGCTAAAAGAAGAACCCTCCTTTGAGTTGAAGGGTGGTTTGCGCACCACTGGAGTAGTAGTAGGCGTTTTCTTCCTTTTCCTTTTAGCATCAAACTTTGTCACCAGTTTGCAAGTTTCCACAAACGTGAGGTTAGTATAACCATCAAGTTTGTCTTGTAACTCTTGTTCCAACCCAGCTACAAAACGCCCCAACTTCAGCTCTTCATTTTCAGTCACTTCACATACAATGGCAAGCCTATCAAATTCTTTGATATAGTCTTCCACCGAATCACCATTTTGTTGGAGAGTGCTCCATTTCACATACTGATTTTGCTTGTAATTGTGAGGAATGAACCGATCTCTCATTCTTTTCTTCAGCTTTTCCCAAGTGGAAATGTGAGCCTTACCCCTAAGGGTACGCCCTCTTTGTTCTCCTTGCAACCAACTATCACCATAGCCCTTCAACTTGACTTTGGCAATCTTAAAACGTTGAACATCCTCATGAATGTCCTTGTATTCAAAGTACCTTTCCAAGGATTGCTCCCATTCCAAGTACTTCTCTGGATCAAGTGCCCCATCAAAGGCAGGAACGTCCACTTTGAGACTCCTATCCTCCCTCCTAGGTGGAGGGTCTTCACCTTGATCTCTCCTATCTTGCTCGTTCATGAGCCTTGCCATCAAGGCAGCAAGGTTCCCTTGGAGATTGGCATTGGTTTCGGCCAACCTTTCCTGACTAGCAATGGATCGATTAAGAGCTTCCAAAGCTGTCCTCAAGTCTTGATTCTCTCCCATGGTATGTAGGTATTCGACCCCTTTGGAAAATTTAAGAAAATTTCCCCCTACCTGACGCGCCAAATGATGTGTAAACAAGATGAGAAACCTTGTTACAAAAAGGATAAGTTAAAAGATTCAAAGGATTTTAAGGTTCAATTATCAAGTGATCAGTTTAGTTAGGGGAACTCTCACCCTAAGCTAAGGATATAGCAAAGAGGAACTCTCACTCGTTTGCTTGGGATAGTTTAGATGAGGGAACTCTCACCAAATCATAAACTATAAGTCCTAATTTTGGGAACTCTCACCAAAACTAACACTCTTCAAATTCGGATACTCAAATTTGGAAAACAAGTGAACTAAACTCAAGTCACTTCAATAAACAAAAACACACGTTTTTTTTTAGGCAAATAATCTTGGATGATTTTCATTCATTCAAAGTATGCTATTTATAGCATCAATACAACCCTTTCACTTGCCTACTTTAATTAACAAAATAAAATAGACAAAAGGAAATTAACTAAGGGAATGAGTGGAGAATACACGTCCCACTTAACCCCTTTTACAAACAAGATTAAACTTAATTAAAAGAACTAAAGACTAGGCTTGAAACAAGGGAAGATGATCAGCCAAACAGCATCCAAAGAGCATCTTCAACACACGTCCAAAACAGCCATTTGCAAGCTTGTGTAACCCCCATTTTAATGCCTTGATTCACGCCTCTTTATTCTTCATAACCCCCAAATAATGAGGTGCAATGTTCAGCCAACAAACTCCATAATTTACGCCCAACAAGTGCCATGAATCACGCCTCTTCAATCAGCTTGTAACCGTTGCACTTGGAGCTTGGAAAACCGTCACTTGCTAGATACCTTCTACAAGGTTAATTACACTAAGTGAAGTGTAACCACTTGTAAAATGTTTCGGACCAAAACCGTGCAAAAGAGTAAGGAATGATTTGGATAGAAACAACTCCTTTGCATTGCTTTGAACTTGGACCTCACCTTGACTACTTGGAGCATCACAATCATTAGAACTTTGACCATATTGGTCAGCTTTGTTTGAATGTGTTTGCCTTCCATTGGATTTAATTAGCTTTGTTTGAATGTGGTTGACTTTTGATTGATTCAATTTGATTTGTTGAATGCATTTGACTTTCATTTGATTCAAAAAGATTTGTTTGAATGTGTTTGAATTTCATATGATTCAATTAGTATCGTTGAATGCAATTAACAATCATTTGATTCAAAAAGCTATGTTTGAATTTGTTTGACTTTCACTTGATTCAATTAGCTTTTTTGAAATCATTTGACTTTCTTTTGATTCAAAAAGTTTTGTTTGAATGTGTTTGATTTTCACTTGATTTAATATGCTTTATTTGAATGTGGTTAACTTTCATTTGATTCAATTAGCTTTGTTTGAATGTGGTTGACTTTCATTTGATTCAATTAGGTTTGTTAGAATGCCATTGACTTTCGTTTGATTTAATTAGGTTTGTTAGAATGCCATTGACTTTCATTTCATTCAATTAGCTTTGTTGAATGCATATGACTTTCATTTGATTCAAAAAGCTTTGTTTGAATGTGTTTGACTCTCATTTGATTCAATTAGCATCGTTGAACGCATTTGACAGTCATTTAATTCAAAAAGCTTTGTTTGAATTACCTAGACTTTCACTTGATGCAATAAGCTTTTTTGAATGGATTTAACTTCCATTTGATTTAAAAAGCTTTGTTTAAATGTGTTTTACTTTCACTTGATTTAATTACTTTTTTTTTAATTGCATTTGAGTTTCAGTTGATTCAAAAAGATTTGTTTGAATGTGCTTTACTATCATATGATTCAATTAGCATCGTTGAATGGATTTGACAATCATTAGATTCAAAAAGTTTTGTTTGACTTTCACTTGATTCAAATTGCTATTTTGAATGCATTTGAATTTCAGTTGATTGAAAAAGCTTTGTTTGAATGTGTTTGATTTTCATTTGATTAAATTAGCTTTGTTTGAATGTGATTGACTTTCATTTGAATCAATTAGCTTTGTTTAATGCATTTGACTTTCATTTAATTCAAAAAGCTTTGTTTGAATGTGTTTGACTTTAATCTTATTCAAATAGCTTTGTTTGAATGTTTTTGACTTTCACTTGATTTAAATACGTTTTTTGAATGCGTTTGACTTTCATTTGATTCAAATAGCATTTCTTGAATGTGTTTGACTTTCATTTGGTTCAAATAGCTTTGTTTAAATGTGTTTGACTTTCATTTGATTCAATTACCTTTGCTTGAATCTGGTTAACTTCCAATTGAGTCAATTTGCTTTGTTGAATGCATTTGACTTTTATTTGATTCAAAAAGTTTTGTTTGATTGTCATATGATTCAATTAGCCTCGTTGAATGCATTTGACAATCATTTGAATAAAAAAGCTTTGTTTGAATTCTTTGGACTTTTACTTGATTCAATTAGCTTTTTTCAAAGCATTTGACTTTTATATGATTTAATTAGCTTCGTTTGAATGTTTTTTACTTTCATTTGATGCAATTAGTTTTGTCTAAATGTGTTTGACTTTCGTTTGATTTAATTATCTTTTTTGAATGCATTTGACTTTCATTTGATTCAGATAGCATTGTTTGAATGTGTTTGACTTTCATTTGATTCTAATAGCTTTGTTTGAATGTGTTTGCCTTCCATTGGATTTAATTAGCTTTGTTTGAATGTGGTTGACTTTTAATTAATTCAATTTGATTTGTTGAATGCATTTGACTTTGATTTGATTCAAAAAGATTTGTTTGAATGTGTTTGACTTTCATATGATTCAATTAGTATCGTTGAATGCATTTGACAATCATTTGATTCAAAAAGCTATGTTTGAATTTGTTTGACTTTCACTTGATTCAATTAGCTTTTTTGAAATCATTTGACTTTCTTTTGATTCAAAAAGCTTTGTTTGAATGTGTTTGAATTTCACTTGATTTAAATTAGCTTTGTTTGAATGTGGTTAACTTTCATTTGATTCAATTAGCTTTGTTTGAATGTGGTTGACTTTCATTTGATTCAATTAGGTTTTTTTGAATGTGGTTGAAAAAAGTTTTGTTTGAATGCATGTGACAGTCATTTGATTCAAAAAGCTTTGTTTGAATTACCTAGACTTTCACTTGATTCAATTAGCTTTTTTGAATGGATTTAACTTTCATTTTATTTAAAAAGCTTTGTTTAAATGTGTTTGACTTTCACTTGATTGAATTACTTTTTTTTAATTGCATTTGACTTTCAGTTGATTCAAAAAGATTTGTTTGAATGTGCTTGACTTTCATATGATTCAATTAGCATCGTTGAATGGATTTGACAATCATTTGATTCAAAAAGCTTTGTTTGACTTTCACTTGATTCAAATCGCTATTTTGAATGCATTTGAATTCATTTGATTGAAAAAGCTTTGTTTGAATGTGTTTGATTTTTATTTGATTAAATTAGCTTTGTTTGAATGTGATTGACTTTCATTTGAATCAATTAGCTTTGTTTAATGCATTTGACTTTCATTTAATTCAAAAAGCTTTGTTTGAATGTGTTTGACTTTAATTTGATTCAAATATTTTTGTTTGAGTGATTTTGACTTTCACTTGATTTAAATACCTTTTTTGAATGCGTTTGACTTTCATTTTGATTCAAATAGCATTTCTTGAATGTGTTTGACTTTCATTTGGTTCAAATAGCTTTGTTTAAATGTGTTTGACTTTCATTTGATTCAATTAGCTTTGCTTGAATGTGGTTAACTTTCAATTGAGTCAATTTGCTTTGTTGAATGCATTTGACTTTCATTTGATTTAAAAAGTTTTGTTTGACTGTCATATGATTCAATTAGCCTCATTGAATGCATTTGACAATCATTTGAATCAAAAAGCTTTGTTTGAATTCTTTGGACTTTTACTTGATCCAATTAGCTTTTTTGAATGCATTTGACTTTCATATGATTTAATTAGCTTTGTTTGAATGTTTTTGACTTTCATTTGATGCAATTAGCTTTGTCTGAATGTGTTTGACTTTCGTTTGATTTATTTACTTTTTTGAAAGCATTTGACTTTCATTTGATTCAGATAGCATTGTTTGAATGTGTTTGACTTTCATTTGATTCAAATAGCTTTGTTTGAATGTGTTTGTCTTCCATTGGATTTAATTAGCTTTGTTTGAATGTGGTTGACTTTTAAGTGATTCAATTTGATTTGTTGAATGAATTTGACTTTCATTTGATTCAAAAAGATTTGTTTGAATGTGTTTGACTTTCATATGATTCAATTAGTATCGTTGAATGCATTTGAAAATCATTTGATTCAAAAAGCTATGTTTGAATTTGTTTGACTTTCACTTGATTCAATTAGCTATTTTGAACTCATTTGACTTTCTTTGGATTCAAAAAGCTTTGTTTGAATGTGTTTGAATTTCACTTGATTTAAATTAGCTTTGTTTGAATGTGGTTAACTTTCATTTGATTCAATTAGCTTTGTTTGAATGTGGTTGACTTTCATTTGATTCAATTAGGTTTGTTAGAATGCCATTGACTTTCGTTTGATTCAATTAGGTTTGTTAGAATGTCATTGACTTTCATTTGATTCAATTAGCTTTGTTGAATGCATATGACTTTCATTTGATTCAAAAAGCTTTGTTTGAATGTGTTTGACTTTCATTTGATTCAATTAGCATCGTTGAACGCATTTGACAGTCATTTGATTCAAAAAACTTTGTTTGAATTACCTAGATTTTCACTTGATTCAATTAGCTTTTTTGAATGCATTTAACTTTCATTTGATTTAAAAAGCTTTGTTTAAATGTAATTGACTTTCTCTTGATTTAATTACTTTTTTTTAATTGCATTGACTTTCAGTTGATTCAAAAAGATTTGTTTGAATGTGCTTGACTTTCATATGATTCAATTAGCATCGTTGAATGGATTTGACAATCATTTGATTCAAAAAGCTTTGTTTGACTTTCACTTGATTCAAATCGCTATTTTGAATGCATTTGAATTTCATTTGATTGAAAAAGCTTTGTTTGAATGTGTTTGATTTTCATTTGATTAAATTAGCTTTGTTTGAATGTGATTGACTTTCATTTGAATCAATTAGCTTTGTTTAATGCATTTGACTTTCATTTAATTCAAAAAAATTTGTTTGAATGTGTTTGACTTTAATTTGATTCAAATAGCTTTGTTTGAATGTTTTTGACTTTCAGGTGATTTAAATACATTTTTTGAATGTGTTTGACTTTCATTTGGTTCAAATAGCTTTGTTTAAATGTGTTTGACTTTCATTTGATTCAATTAGCTTTGCTTGAATGTGGTTAACTTTCAATTGAGTCAATTTGCTTTGTTGAATGCATTTGACTTTCATTTGATTCAAAAAGTTTTGTTTGACTGTCATATGATTCAATTAGCCACGTTGAATGCATTTGACAATCATTTGATTCAAAAAGCTTTGTTTGAATTCTTTGGACTTTTAGTTGATTCAATTAGCTTTTTTGAAAGCATTTGACTTTCATATGATTTAATTAGCTTTGTTTGAATGTTTTTAAATTTCATTTGATGCAATTAGCTTTGTCTGAATGTGTTTGACTTTCGTTTGATTTAATTATCTTTTTTCAATGCATTTGACTTTCATTTGATTCAGATAGCATTGTTTGAATGTGTTTGACTTTCATTTGATTCAAATAGCTTTGTTTGAATGTGTTTGCCTTCCATTGGATTTAATTAGCTTTGTTTGAATGTGGTTGACTTTTAAGTGATTCAATTTGATCTGTTGAATGCATTTGACTTTCATTTGATTCAAAAAGATTTGTTTGAATGTGTTTGACTTTCATATGATTCAATTAGTATCGTTGAATGCATTTGAAAATCATTTGATTCAAAAAGCTATGTTTAAATTTGTTTGACTTTCACTTGATTCAATTAGCTTTTTTGAACTCATTTGACTTTCTTTGGATTCAAAAAGTTTTGTTTGATTGTCATATGATTCAATTAGCCTCATTGAATGCATTTGACAATCATTTAATTCAAAAAGCTTTGTTTGAATTCTTTGGACTTTTACATGATTCAATTAGCTTTTTTGAAAGCATTTGACTTTCATATGATTTAATTAGCTTTGTTTGAATGTTTTTAAATTTCATTTGATGCAATTAGCTTTGTCTGAATGTGTTTGACTTTCGTTTGATTTAATTATCTTTTTTCAATGCATTTGACTTTCATTTGATTCAATTAGCTTTGTTTGAATGTGGTTGACTTTCATTTGATTCAATTAGGTTTGTTAGCATGCCATTGACTTTCGTTTGATTCAATTAGGTTTGTTAGAATGCTATTGACTTTCATTTGATTCAATTAGCTTTGTTAGAATGCCATTGAGTTTCATTTGGTTCAATTAGCTTTGGGGAATGCATATGAATTTCATTTGATTCAAAAAGCTTTGTTTAAATGTGTTTGACTTCCATTTGTTTCAATTAGCATCATTGAACGCATTTGACAGTCATTTTATTCAAAAAGCTTTGTTTGAATTACTTAGACTTTCACTTGATTCAATTAGCTTATTTGAATGCATTTAACTTTTATTTGATTCAAAAAGCTTTGTTCGAATGTGTTTGACTTTCATTTGATTCAATTAGCTTTGTGGGAATGCAGTTGACAATCACTTAATTGAAAAAACTTTGTTTGAATGTGTTTGACTTTCACTAGATTAAATTAGCTTTTTTAATGCATTTAACTTTTATTTAATTAAAAAAGCTTTGTCCGAATGTGTTTCACTTTCATTTGATTAAATTAGCTTTGTTTGAATGTGTTTGACTTTCATTTGATTCAATAAGCTTTGTTGAATGCATTTAACTTTCATTTGATTTAAAAACCTTTGTTTAAATGTGTTTGACTTTCACTTGATTTAATTACTTTTTTTAATTGCATATGACTTTCAGTTGATTCAAAAAGATTTGTTTGAATGTGCTTGACTTTCATATGATTCAATTAGCATCTTTGAATGGATTTGACAATCATTTGATTCAAAAAGTTTTTTTTTGACTTTCACTTGATTCAAATCGCTATTTTGAATGCATTTGAATTTCATTTGATTAAAAAAGCTTTGTTTGAATGTGTTTGATTTTTATTTGATTAAATTAGCTATGTTTGAATGTGATGGACTTTCATTTGAATCAATTAGCTTTTTTTAATGCATTTGACTTTCATTTAATTAAAAAAGCTTTGTTTGAATGTGTTTGACTTTCACTAGATTAAATTAGCTTTTTTGAATGCATTTAACTTTTATTTAATTAAAAAAGCTTTGTCCGAACGAGTTTGACTTTCATTTGATGCAATTAGCTTTGTTTGAATGTGTTTGACTTTCATTTGATTCAATTAGCTTTGTTTGAATGTGGTTGACTTTCATTTGATTCAATTAGGTTTGTTAGAATGCCATTGACTTTCGTTTGATTCAATTAGGTTTGTTAGAATGCCATTGAATTTCATTTGATTCAATTAGCTTTGTTGAATGCATATGACTTTCATTTGATTCAAAAAGCTTTGTTTGAATGTGTTTGACTTTCATTTGATTCAATTAGCATCGTTGAACGCATTTGACAGTCATTTGATTCAAAAAGCTTTGTTTTGAATTACCTAGACTTTCACTTGATTCAATTAGCTTTTTTGAATGCATTTAATTTTCATTTGATTTAAAAAGCTTTGTTTAAATGTAATTGACTTTCACTTGATTTAATTACTTTTATTTAATTTCATTTGACTTTCAGTTGATTCAAAAAGATTTGTTTGAATGTGCTTGACTTTCATATGATTCAATTAGCATCGTTGAATGGATTTGACAATCATTTGATTCAAAAAGCTTTGTTTGACTTTCACTTGATTCAAATCGCTATTTTGAATGCATTTGAATTTTATTTGATTGAAAAAGCTTTGTTTGACTGTGTTTGATTTTCATTTGATTAAATTAGCTTTGTTTGAATGTGATTGACTTTCATTTGAATCAATTAGCTTTGTTTATGCATTTGACTTTCATTTAATTCAAAAAGCTTTGTTTGAATGTGTTTGACTTTAATTTGATTCAAATAGCTTCGTTTGAATGTTTTTGACTTTCACTTGATTTAAATACCTTTTTTGAATGCGTTTGACTTTCATTTGATTCAAATAGCATTTCTTGAATGTGTTTGACTTTCATTTGGTTCAAATAGCTTTGTTTAAATGTGTTTGACTTTCATTTGATTCAATTAGCTTTGCTTGAATGTGGTTAACTTTCAATTGAGTCAATTTGCTTTGTTGAATGCATTTGACTTTCATTTGATTCAAAAAGTTTTGTTTGACTGTCATATGATTCAATTAGCCTCGTTGAATGCATTTGAATATCATTTGATTCAAAAAAGCTTTGTTTGAATTCTTTGGGCTTTTACTTGATTCAATTAGCTTTTTTCAAAGCATTCGACTTTCATATGATTTAATTAGCTTTGTTTGAATGTTTTTGACTTTCATTTGATGCAATTAGCTTTGTCTGAATGTGTTTGACTTTCGTTTGATTTAATTATCTTTTTTCAAAGCATTTGACTTTCATTTGATTCAAATAGCATTGTTTGAATGTGTTTGACTTTCATTTGATTCAAATAGCTTTGTTTGAATGTGTTTGCCTTCCATTGGATTTAATTAGCTTTGTTTGAATGTGTTTGACTTTTATGTGATTCAATTTGATTTGTTGAATGCATTTGACTTTCATTTGATTCAAAAAAGATTTGTTTGAATGTGTTTGACTTTCATATGATTTAATTAGTATCGTTGAATGCATTTGACAATCATTTGATTCAAAAAGCTATGTTTGAATTTGTTTGACTTTCACTTGATTGAATTAGCTTTTTTTGAACTCATTTGACTTTCTTTGGATTCAAAAAGCTTTGTTTGACTGTGTTTGAATTTCACTTGATTTAAATTAGCTTTGTTTGAATGTGGTTAACTTTCATTTGATTTAATTAGCTTTGTTTGAATGTGGTTGACTTTCATTTGATTCAATTAGGTTTGTTAGAATGCCATTGACTTTCGTTTGATTCAATTAGGTTTGTTAGAATGTCATTGACTTTCATTTGATTCAATTAGCTTTGTTTGAATGCATATGACTTTCATTTGATTCAAAAAGCTTTGTTTGAATGTGTTTGACTTTCATTTGATTCAATTAGCATCGTTGAACGCATTTGACAGTCATTTGATTCAAAAAACTTTGTTTGAATTACCTAGACTTTCACTTGATTCAATTAGCTTTTTTGAATGCATTTAACTTTCATTTGATTTAAAAAGCTTTGTTTAAATGTAATTGACTTTCTCTTGATTTAATTACTTTTTTTTAATTGCATTGACTTTCAGTTGATTCAAAAAGATTTGTTTGAATGTGCTTGACTTTCATATGATTCAATTAGCATCGTTGAATGGATTTGACAATCATTTGATTCAAAAAGCTTTGTTTGACTTTCACTTGATTCAAATCGCTATTTTGAATGCATTTGAATTTCATTTGATTGAAAAAGCTTTGTTTGAATGTGTTTGATTTTCATTTGATTAAATTAGCTTTGTTTGAATGTGATTGACTTTCATTTGAATCAATTAGCTTTGTTTATGCATTTGACTTTCATTTAATTCAAAAAGCTTTGTTTGAATGTGTTTGACTTTAATTTGATTCAAATAGCTTCGTTTGAATGTTTTTAACTTTCACTTGATTTAAATACCTTTTTTGAATGCGTTTGACTTTCATTTGATTCAAATAGCATTTCTTGAATGTGTTTGACTTTCATTTGGTTCAAATAGCTTTGTTTAAATGTGTTTGACTTTCATTTGATTCAATTAGCTTTGCTTGAATGTGGTTAACTTTCAATTGAGTCAATTTGCTTTGTTGAATGCATTTGACTTTCATTTGATTCAAAAAGTTTTGTTTGACTGTCATATGATTCAATTAGCCTCGTTGAATGCATTTGACAATCATTTGATTCAAAAAGCTTTGTTTGAATTCTTTGGACTTTTAGTTGATTCAATTAGCTTTTTGAAAGCATTTGACTTTCATATGATTTAATTAGCTTTGTTTGAATGTTTTTTACTTTCATTTGATGCAATTAGCTTTGTCTGAATGTGTTTGACTTTCGTTTGATTTAATTATCTTTTTTCAAAGCATTTGACTTTCATTTGATTCAAATAGCATTGTTTGAATGTGTTTGACTTTCATTTGATTCAAATAGCTTTGTTTGAATGTGTTTGCCTTCCATTGGATTTAATTAGCTTTGTTTGAATGTGTTTGACTTTTATGTGATTCAATTTGATTTGTTGAATGCATTTGACGTTCATTTGATTCAAAAAAGATTTGTTTGAATGTGTTTGACTTTCATATGATTTAATTAGTATCGTTGAATGCATTTGACAATCATTTGATTCAAAAAGCTATGTTTGAATTTGTTTGACTTTCACTTGATTGAATTAGCTTTTTTTGAACTCATTTGACTTTCTTTGGATTCAAAAAGCTTTGTTTGACTGTGTTTGAATTTCACTTGATTTAAATTAGCTTTGTTTGAATGTGGTTAACTTTCATTTGATTCAATTAGCTTTGTTTGAATGTGGTTGACTTTCATTTGATTCAATTAGGTTTGTTAGAATGCCATTGACTTTCGTTTGATTCAATTAGGTTTGTTAGAATGCCAATGAATTTCATTTGATTCAATAAGCTTTGTTGAATGCATATGACTTTCATTTGATTCAAAAAGCTTTGTTTGAAATGTGTTTGACTTTCATTTGATTCAATTAGCATCGTTGAACGCATTTGACAGTAATTTGATTCAAAAAGCTTTGTTTGAATTACCTAGACTTTCACTTGATTCAATTAGCTTTTTTGAATGCATTTAACTTTCATTTGATTTAAAAAGCTTTGTTTAAATGTAATTGACTTTCACTTG
>NW_018743495.1:0-14604 GCF_001683475.1 Chenopodium quinoa | reverse complement strand
TAGCTTTGTTGGAATGTGTTTGACCTTCATTTGATTCAATTAGCTTGTTTGAATGTGTTTGACTTTCATTTGATTCAATTAGCTTTGTAGAATGTATTTGACATTCATTTGAGTCAAATAACTTTGTTTGACTGTGTTTGACTTTCATTTGTTTCAATTTGCTTTGTAGAATGTATTTGACTTTCATTTTCTCAAATAGCTTTGTTTGAATGTGTTTGACTTCCATTTGATTCAATTAGCTTTGTTTGAATGTGTTTGACTTTAATTTAATTCAATTAGCTTTGTAGAATGTATTAGACTTTTATTTGATTTAGTTAGCTTTGTTTGAATGTATTTGACTCTCATTTGATTCAAATAGCTTTGTTGGAATGTGTTTGACTTTCATTTGATTAAATTAGCTTTGTTTGAATGTGTTTGACTTTCATTTGATTCAATTAGCTTTGTAGAATGTATTTGACATTCATTTGAGTCAAATAACTTTGTTTGACTGTGTTTGACTTTCATTTGTTTCAATTTGCTTCGTAGAATGTATTTGACTTTCATTTTCTTCAAATTGCTTTGTTAAATGTGTTTGACTTTCATTTGATTCAATTAGCTTTGTAGAATGTATTTGACATTCATTTAATTAAAATAGCTTTATTGAATGTGTTTGACATTCATTTGATTCAATTAGCTTTGTTTGAATGTGTTTGACTTTCATTTGATTCAATTAGCTTTGTAGAATGTATTTGACTTTCATTTGATTCAAATAGCTTTGTTTGAATGTGTTTGACTTTCAATTGATTCAATTAGCTTTGTTGAATGTATTTGACTGTCATTTGATTCAAATAGCTTTGTTTGAATGAGTTTGAATTTCATTTAATTCAATTTGCTTTGTAGAATGCATTTTACTTTCATTTGTTTTATATAGCTTTGTTTGAAAGTTTTTGACTTTCATTTAAATTAAAAAGCTTTTTTATATGTTTGACTTTCATTTGATTTAAAAGGCTTTGTTTGAATGTGTTTGACTTTCATTTGATTCTATTAGCTTTGTAAAATGTTTTTACTTTTATTTGATTTAATTAGCTTTGTTTGAATTTATTTGACTCTCATTTGATTGAAATAGCTTTGTTTGAATGTGTTTGACTTTCATTTGATTCAATTAGCTTTGTAGAATGTATTTGACTTTCATTTGATTCAAATAGCTTTATTTGAATGTAATTGACTTTCATTTGATTTAATTAGCTTTGTAGAATGTATTTGACTTTCATTTGATTTGAAATCTTTGTTTGAATGTGTTTGACTTCCATTTGATTCAATTAGCTTTGTTTGAATGTGTTTGACTTTAATTTAATTCAATTAGCTTTGTAGAATGTATTAGACTTTTATTTGAATTAGTTAGCTTTGTTTGAATGTATTTGACTCTCATTTGATTCAAATAGCTTTGTTGAATGTGTTTGACCTTCATTTGATTCAATTAGCTTTGTTTGAATGTGTTTGACTTTCATTTGATTCAATTAGCTTTGTAGAATGTATTTGACATTCATTTGAGTCAAATAACTTTGTTTGACTGTGTTTGACTTTCATTTGTTTCAATTTGCTTTGTAGAATGTATTTGACTTTCATTTTCTTCAAATAGCTTTGTTTGAATGTGTTTGACTTCCATTTGATTCAATTAGCTTTGTTTGAATGTGTTTGACTTTAATTTAATTCAATTAGCTTTGTAGAATGTATTAGACTTTTATTTGATTTAGTTAGCTTTGTTTGAATGTATTTGACTCTCATTTGATTCAAATAGCTTTGTTGGAATGTGTTTGACTTTCATTTGATTCAATTAGCTTTGTTGAATGTGTTTGACTTTCATTTGATTCAATTAGCTTTGTAGAATGTATTTGACATTCATTTGAGTCAAATAACTTTGTTTGACTGTGTTTGACTTTCATTTGTTTCAATTTGCTTTGTAGAATGTATTTGATTTTCTTCAAATAGCTTTGTTTGAATGTGTTTGACTTTCATTTGATTCAATTAGCTTTGTAGAATGTATTTGACATTCATTTAATTAAAATAGCGTTGTTTGAATGTGTTTGACTTTCATTTGATTCAATTAGCTTTGTTTGAATGTGTTTGACTTTCATTTGATTCAATTAGCTTTGTAGAATGTATTTGACTTTCATTTGATTCAAATAGCTTTGTTTGAATGTGTTTGACTTCCAATTGATTCAATTAGCTTTGTTGTATGTATTTGACTTTCATTTGATTCAAATAGCTTTGTTTGAATGAGTTTGAATTTCATTTAATTCAATTTTCTTTGTAGAATGCATTTTCTTTCATTTGATTTATATAGCTTTGTTTGAAAGTTTTTGACTTTCATTTAAATTAAAAGCTTTTTTATATGTTTGACTTTCATTTGATTTAAAAGGCTTTGTTTGAATGTGTTTGACTTTCATTTGATTTATTAGCTTTGTAAAATGTATTTTACTTTATTTGATTTAATTAGCTTTGTTTGAATTTATTTGACTCTCATTTGATTGAAATAGCTTTGTTTGAATGTGTTTGACTTTCATTTGATTCAATTAGCTTTGTAGAATGTATTTGACTTTCATTTGATTCAAATAGCTTTATTTGAATGTGTTTGACTTTCATTTGTTTCAATTTGCTTTGTAGAATGTATTTGACTTTCATTTTCTTCAAATAGCTTTGTTTGAATGTGTTTGACTTCCATTTGATTCAATTAGCTTTGTTTGAATGTGTTTGACTTTAATTTAATTCAATTAGCTTTGTAGAATGTATTAGACTTTTATTTGAGTTAGTTAGCTTTGTTTGAATGTATTTGACTCTCATTTGATTCAAATAGCTTTGTTGGAATGTGTTTGACTTTCATTTGATTCAATTAGCTTTGTTTGAATGTGTTTGACTTTCATTGATTCAATTAGCTTTGTAGAATGTATTTGACATTCATTTGAGTCAAATAACTTTGTTTGACTGTGTTTGACTTTCATTTGTTTCAATTTGCTTTGTAGAATGTATTTGACTTTCATTTTCTACAAATAGCTTTGTTTGAATGTGTTTGACTTTCATTTGATTCAATTAGCTTTGTAGAATGTATTTGACATTCATTTAATTAAAATAGCTTTGTTTGAATGTGTTTGACTTTCATTTGATTCAATTAGCTTTGTTTGAATGTGTTTGACTTTCATTTGTTTCAATTTGCTTTGTAGAATGTATTTGACTTTCATTTTCTTCAAATAGCTTTGTTTGAATGTGTTTGACTTTCATTTGATTCAATTAGCTTTGTAGAATGTATTTGACATTCATTTAATTAAAATAGCTTTGTTTGAATGTGTTTGACTTTCATTTGATTCAATTAGCTTTGTTTGAATGTGTTTGACTTTCATTTGATTCAATTAGCTTTGTAGAATGTATTTGACTTTCATTTGATTCAAATAGCTTTGTTTGAATGTGTTTGACTTTCAATTGATTCAATTAGCTTTTTGAATGTGTTTGACTTTCATTTGATTCAAATAGCTTTGTTTGAATGAGTTTGAATTTCATTTAATTCAATTTGCTTTGTAGAATGCATTTTACTTTCATTTGATTTATATAGCTTTGTTTGAAAGTTTTTGACTTTCATTTAAATTAAAAAGCTTTTTTTATGTTTGACTTTCATTTGATTTAAAAGTCTTTGTTTGAATGTGTTTGACTTTCATTTGATTCTATTAGCTTTGTAAAATGTATTTTACTTTTATTTGATTTAATTAGCTTTGTTTGAATTTATTTGACTCTCATTTGATTGAAATAGCTTTGTTTGAATGTGTTTGACTTTCATTTGATTCAAGTAGCTTTGTAGAATGTATTTGACTTTCATTTGATTCAAATAGCTTTATTTGAATGTAATTGACTTTCATTTGATTTAATTAGCTTTGTAGAATGTATTTGACTTTCATTTGATTTGAAATCTTTGTTTGAATGTGTTTGACTTCCATTTGATTCAATTAGCTTTGTTTGAATGTGTTTGACTTTAATTTAATTCAATTAGCTTTGTAGAATGTATTAGACTTTTATTTGAATTAGTTAGCTTTGTTTGAATGTATTTGACTCTCATTTGATTCAAATAGCTTTGTTGGAATGTGTTTGACCTTCATTTGATTCAATTAGCTTTGTTTGAATGTGTTTGACTTTCATTTGATTCAATTAGCTTTGTAGAATGTATTTGACATTCATTTGAGTCAAATAACTTTGTTTGACTGTGTTTGACTTTCATTTGTTTCAATTTGCTTTGTAGAATGTATTTGACTTTCATTTTCTTCAAATAGCTTTGTTTGAATGTGTTTGACTTCCATTTGATTCAATTAGCTTTGTTTGAATGTGTTTGACTTTAATTTAATTCAATTAGCTTTGTAGAATGTATTAGACTTTTATTTGATTTAGTTAGCTTTGTTTGAATGTATTTGACTCTCATTTGATTCAAATAGCTTTGTTGAATGTGTTTGACTTTCATTTGATTCAATTAGCTTTGTTTGAATGTGTTTGACTTTCATTTGATTCAATTAGCTTTGTAGAATGTATTTGACATTCATTTGAGTCAATAACTTTGACTGTGTTTGACTTTCATTTGTTTCAATTTGCTTTGTAGAATGTATTTGGCTTTCATTTTTCTTCAAATAGCTTTGTTTGAATGTGTTTGACTTTCATTTGATTCAATTAGCTTTGTAGAATGTATTTGACATTCATTTAATTAAAATAGCGTTGTTTGAATGTGTTTGACTTTCATTTGATTCAATTAGCTTTGTTTGAATGTGTTTGACTTTCATTTGATTCAATTAGCTTTGTAGAATGTATTTGACTTTCATTTGATTCAAATAGCTTTGTTTGAATGTGTTTGACTTTCAATTGATTCAATTAGCTTTGTTGTATGTATTTGACTTTCATTTGATTCAAATAGCTTTGTTTGAATGAGTTTGAATTTCATTTAATTCAATTTGCTTTGTAGAATGCATTTTACTTTCATTTGATTTATATAGCTTTGTTTGAAAGTTTTTGACTTTCATTTAAATTAAAAAGCTTTTTTATATGTTTGACTTTCATTTGATTTAAAAGGCTTTGTTTGAATGTGTTTGACTTTCATTTGATTCTATTAGCTTTGTAAAATGTATTTTACTTTTATTTGATTTAATTAGCTTTGTTTGAATTTATTTGACTCTCATTTGATTGAAATAGCTTTGTTTGAATGTGTTTGACTTTCATTTGATTCAATTAGCTTTGTAGAATGTATTTGACTTTCATTTGATTCAAATAGCTTTGTTTGATTGTGTTTGACTTTCATTTGTTTCAATTTGCTTTGTAGAATGTATTTGACTTTCATTTTCTTCAAATAGCTTTGTTTGAATGTGTTTGACTTCCATTTGATTCAATTAGCTTTGTTTGAATGTGTTTGACTTTAATTTAATTCAATTAGCTTTGTAGAATGTATTAGACTTTTATTTGAGTTAGTTAGCTTTGTTTGAATGTATTTGACTCTCATTTGATTCAAATAGCTTTGTTGGAATGTGTTTGACTTTCATTTGATTCAATTAGCTTTGTTTGAATGTGTTTGACTTTCATTTGATTCAATTAGCTTTGTAGAATGTATTTGACATTCATTTGAGTCAAATACTTTGTTTGACTGTGTTTGACTTTCATTTGTTTCAATTTGCTTTGTAGAATGTATTTGACTTTCATTTTCTACAAATAGCTTTGTTTGAATGTGTTTGACTTTCATTTGATTCAATTAGCTTTGTAGAATGTATTTGACATTCATTTAATTAAAATAGCTTTGTTTGAATGTGTTTGACTTTCATTTGATTCAATTAGCTTTGTTTGAATGTGTTTGACTTTCATTTGTTTCAATTTGCTTTGTAGAATGTATTTGACTTTCATTTTTTCAAATAGCTTTGTTTGAATGTGTTTGACTTTCATTTGATTCAATTAGCTTTGTAGAATGTATTTGACATTCATTTAATTAAAATAGCTTTGTTTGAATGTGTTTGACTTTCATTTGATTCAATTAGCTTTGTTTGAATGTGTTTGACTTTCATTTGATTCAATTAGCTTTGTAGAATGTATTTGACTTTCATTTGATTCAAATAGCTTTGTTTGAATGTGTTTGACTTTCAATTGATTCAATTAGCTTTATTTGAATGTGTTTGACTTTCATTTGATTCAAATAGCTTTGTTTGAATGAGTTTGAATTTCATTTAATTCAATTTGCTTTGTAGAATGCATTTTACTTTCATTTGATTTATATAGCTTTGTTTGAAAGTTTTTGACTTTCATTTAAATTAAAAAGCTTTTTTATATGTTTGACTTTCATTTGATTTAAAAGCTTTGTTTGAATGTGTTTGACTTTCATTTGATTCTATTAGCTTTGTAAAATGTATTTTACTTTTATTTGATTTAATTAGCTTTGTTTGAATTTATTTGACTCTCATTTGATTGAAATAGCTTTGTTTGAATGTGTTTGACTTTCATTTGATTCAAGTAGCTTTGTAGAATGTATTTGACTTTCATTTGATTCAAATAGCTTTATTTGAATGTAATTGACTTTCATTTGATTTAATTAGCTTTGTAGAATGTATTTGACTTTCATTTGATTTGAAATCTTTGTTTGAATGTGTTTGACTTCCATTTGATTCAATTAGCTTTGTTTGAATGTGTTTGACTTTAATTTAATTCAATTAGCTTTGTAGAATGTATTAGACTTTTATTTGAATTAGTTAGCTTTGTTTGAATGTATTTGACTCTCATTTGATTCAAATAGCTTTGTTGGAATGTGTTTGACCTTCATTTGATTCAATTAGCTTTGTTTGAATGTGTTTGACTTTCATTTGATTCAATTAGCTTTGTAGAATGTATTTGACATTCATTTGAGTCAAATAACTTTGTTTGACTGTGTTTGACTTTCATTTGTTTCAATTTGCTTTGTAGAATGTATTTGACTTTCATTTTCTTCAAATAGCTTTGTTTGAATGTGTTTGACTTCCATTTGATTCAATTAGCTTTGTTTGAATGTGTTTGACTTTAATTTAATTCAATTAGCTTTGTAGAATGTATTAGACTTTTATTTGATTTAGTTAGCTTTGTTTGAATGTATTTGACTCTCATTTGATTCAAATAGCTTTGTTGGAATGTGTTTGACTTTCATTTGATTCAATTAGCTTTGTTTGAATGTGTTTGACTTTCATTTGATTCAATTAGCTTTGTAGAATGTATTTGACATTCATTTGAGTCAAATAACTTTGTTTGACTGTGTTTGACTTTCATTTGTTTCAATTTGCTTTGTAGAATGTATTTGGCTTTCATTTTCTTCAAATAGCTTTGTTTGAATGTGTTTGACTTTCATTTGATTCAATTAGCTTTGTAGAATGTATTTGACATTCATTTAATTAAATAGCGTTGTTTGAATGTGTTTGACTTTCATTTGATTCAATTAGCTTTGTTTGAATGTGTTTGACTTTCATTTGATTCAATTAGCTTTGTAGAATGTATTTGACTTTCATTTGATTCAATAGCTTTGTTTGAATGTGTTTGACTTTCAATTGATTCAATTAGCTTTGTTGTATGTATTTGACTTTCATTTGATTCAAATAGCTTTGTTTGAATGAGTTTGAATTTCATTTAATTCAATTTTCTTTGTAGAATGCATTTTACTTTCATTTGATTTATATAGCTTTGTTTGAAAGTTTTTGACTTTCATTTAAATTAAAAAGCTTTTTTATATGTTTGACTTTCATTTGATTTAAAAGGCTTTGTTTGAATGTGTTTGACTTTCATTTGATTCTATTAGCTTTGTAAAATGTATTTTACTTTTATTTGATTTAATTAGCTTTGTTTGAATTTATTTGACTCTCATTTGATTGAAATAGCTTTGTTTGAATGTGTTTGACTTTCATTTGATTCAATTAGCTTTGTAGAATGTATTTGACTTTCATTTGATTCAAATAGCTTTATTTGAATGTGTTTGACTTTCATTTGATTTCATCAGCTTTGTAGAATGTATTTGACTTTCAATTGATTCAAATAGCTTTGTTTGAATGTGTTTGACTTTCATTTGATTCAATTAGCTTTGTAGAATGTATTGGACTTTCATTTGATTAAAATAGCTTTGTTTGAATGTGCTTGACTTTCATTAGATTCAATTAGCTTTGTTTGAATGTGTTTGACTTTCATTTGATTCAAATAGCTTTATTTGAATGTGATTGACTTTCATTTGGTTCAATTAGCTTTGTAGAATGTATTGGACTTTCATTTGGTTAAAATAGCTTTGTTTGAATGTGCTTTACTTTCATTTGATTCAATTAGCTTTGTTCGAATGTGTTTGACTTTCATTTGATTCAATTAGCTTTGTTGAATGTATTTGACTTTCATTTGTTTCCATTTGCTTTGTGGAATGTATTTGACTTTCATTTTCTTCAAATAGCTTTGTTTGAATGTGTTTGATTTTCATTTGATTCAATTAGCTTTGTAAAATGTTTTGACATTCATTTCATTAAAATAGCTTTGTTTGAATGTGTTTGACTTTCATTTGATTCAATTAGCTTTGTTTGAATGTGTTTGACTTTCATTTGATTCAATTAGCTTTGTAGAATGTATTTGACTTTCATTTGATTCAAATAGCTTTGTTTGAATGTGTTTGACTTTCAATTGATTCAATTAACTTTTTAGAATGTATTGGATTGTCATTTGATTCAAATCGCTTTGTTTGAATGTGTTTGAATTTCATTTACTTCAATTTGCTTTGTAGAATGCATTTCACTTTCATTTGATTTAAATAGCTTTGTTTGAATGTGTTTGACTTTCATTTAAATTAAAAAGCTTTTTTTAAATGTGTTTGACTTTCATTTGATTTAAAAGGCTTCGTTTGAATGTGTTTAACTTTCATTTGATTCAATTAGCTTTGTAGAATGTATTAGACTTTTATTTGATTTAATTAGCTTTGTTTGAATGTATTTGACTTTCATTTGATTCAAATAGCTTTGTTTGAATGTGTTTGACTTTCATTTGATTCAAATGTCTTTGTTTGAATGTGATTGACTTTCATTTGATTCAATTAGCTTTGTAGAATGTATTTGACTCTCATTTGATTAAAATAGCTTTGTTTGAATGTGCTTGACTTTCATTTGATTCAATTTGCTTTGTTTGAATGTGTTTGACTTTCATTTGATTCAATTAGCTTTGTTAGAATGTGTTTGACTTTCATTTGATTCAATTAGCTTTGTAAAATGTATTTGACATTCATTTAATTAAATTAGCTTTGTTTGAATGTGTTTGACTTTCATTTGATTCAATTAGCTTTGTTTGAATGTGCTTGACTTTCATTTGATTCAATTTGCTTTGTTTGAATGTGTTTGACTTTTATTTGATTCAAATAGCTTTGTTTGAATGTGATTGACTTTCATTTGATTTAATTAGCTTTGTAGAATGTATTTGACTTTCATTTGATTAAAATAGCTTTGTTTGAATGTGCTTGACTTTCATTTGATTC
Organism: Chenopodium quinoa; assembly: GCF_001683475.1. NCBI lineage: Eukaryota > Viridiplantae > Streptophyta > Magnoliopsida > Caryophyllales > Amaranthaceae > Chenopodium > Chenopodium quinoa. The sequence goes on along the minus strand of NW_018743495.1, from coordinate 5,105 downwards.
AATTAGCTTTGTTTGAATGTGTTTGACTTTCATTTGATTCAATTAGCTTTGTAGAATGTATTTGACATTCATTTGAGTCAAATAACTTTGTTTGACTGTGTTTGACTTTCATTTGTTTCAATTTGCTTTGTAAAATGTATTTGACTTTCATTTTCTTCAAATAGCTTTGTTTGAATGTGTTTGACTTTCATTTGATTCAATTAGCTTTGTAGAATTTATTTGACATTCATTTAATTAAAATAGCATTGTTTGAATGTTTTTGACTTTCATTTGATTCAATTAGCTTTGTTTGTATGTGTTTGACTTTCATTTGATTCAATTAGCTTTGTAGAATGTATTTGACTTTAATTTGATTCAAATAGCTTTGTTTGAATGTGTTTGACTTTCAATTGATTCAACTAGCTTTGTAGAATGTATTTGACTGTCATTTGATTCAAATAGCTTTGTTTGAATGTGTTTGAATTTCATTTAATTCAATTTGCTTTGTAGAATGCATTTCACTTTCATTTGATTTATATAGCTTTGTTTGAATGTGTTTGACTTTCATTTAAATTAAAAATTTTTTTTGAAAGTGTTTGACTTTCATTTGAGTTAAAAGGCTTTGTTTGAATGTGTTTGACTTTCATTTGATTCAATTAGCTTTGTAGAATGTATTTTACTTTTATTTGACTTAATTAGCTTTGTTTGAATTTATTTGACTCTCATTTGATTCAAATAGCTTTGTTTGAATGTGTTTGACTTTCATTTGATTCAATTAGCTTTGTAGAATGTATTTTACTTTCATTTGATTCAAATAGCTTTATTTGAATATGTTTGACTTTCATTTGATTCAATTAGCTTTGTAGACTGTATTTGACTTTTATTTGATTCGAAATCTTTGCCTGAATGTGTTTGACTTTCATTTGATTCAATTAGCTTTGTATGAATGTGTTTGACTTTAATTTAATTCAATTAGCTTTGTAGAATCTATTAGACTTTTATTTGATTTAATTAGCTTTGTTTGAATGTATTTGACTCTCATTTGATTCAAATAGCTTTGTTTGAATGTGTTTGACTTTCATTTGATTCAAATAACGTTGTTTGATTGTGTTTGACTTTCATTTGATTCAATTGGCTTTGTAGAATGTATTTGAATTTCATTTGATTAAAATATTTTTGTTTGAATGTGCTTGACTTTCATTTGATTCAATTAGCTTTGTTTGAATGTGTTTGACTTTCATTTGATTCAATTAGCTTTGTTGAATGTATTTGACTTTCATTTGATTCAATTAGCTTTGTTTGAATGTGTTTGACTTTCATTTGATTCAATTAGCTTTGTAGTATGTATTTAACTCTCATTTGATTCAAATTGCTCTGTTTGAATGCGTTTAACTTTCATTTGATTCAATTAGCTTTGTAGAATACATTTCACTTTCATTCAATTTAAACAACTTTGTTTGAATGTGTTTGACTTTCATTTGACTCAAATAGCTTTGTTAGAATATCTTTGACTTTCAATTGATTCAAATAGCTTTGTTTGAATGTGTTTGACTTTCATTTGATTCAATTAGGTTTGTAGAATGTATATGATTTTCATTTGACTCAAATAGCTTTGTTTGAATGTATTTGACTCTCATTTGATTCAAATAGCTTTGTTTGAATGTGTTTGACTTTCATTTGATTCAAATAGCTTTGTTTGAATGTGTTTGACTTTCATTTGATTCAATTAGCTTTGTAAAATGTATTTGACATTCATTTAATTAAAATAGCTTTGTTTGAATGTGTTTGACTTTCATTTGATTCAATTAGTTTTGTTTGAAGGTGTTTGACTTTCATTTGTTTCAATTAGCTTTGTATAATGTATTTGACTTTCATTTGATTCAAATAGCTTTGTTTGAATGTGTTTGACTTTCAATTGATTCAATTAGCTTTGTTGAATGTATTTAACTGTCATTTGATTCAAATAGCTTTGTTTGAATGAGTTTGAAATTTCATTTAATTCAATTTGCTTTGTAGAATGCATTTTACTTTCATTTGATTTATATAGCTTTGTTTGAAAGTTTTTGACTTCATTTAAATTAAAAAGCTTTTTTATATGTTTGCCTTTCATTTGATTTAAATGGCTTTGTTTGAATGTGTTTGACTTTCATTTGATTCTATTAGCTTTGTAGAATGTATTTTACTTTTATTTGATTTAATTAGCTTTGTTTGAATTTATTTGACTCTCATTTGATTGAAATAGCTTTGTTTTAATGTGTTTGACTTTCATTTGATTCAATTAGCTTTGTAGAATGTATTTAACTTTCATTTGATTCAAATAGCTTTATTTAAATGTAATTGACTTTCATTTGATTTAATTAGCTTTGTAGAATGTATTTGACTTTCATTTGATTTGAAATCTTTGTTTGAATGTGTTTGACTTCCATTTAATTCAATTAGCTTTGTTTGAATGTATTAGACTCTCATTTGATTCAAATAGCTTTGTTTGAATGTGTTTGACTTTCATTTGATTCAAATATCTTTGTTTGAATGTGTTTGACTTTCATTTGATTCAATTAGCTTTTTAGAATGTATTTGACTTTCATTTGATTAAAATAACTTTGTTTGAATGTGCTTGAATTTCATTTGATTCAATTTGCTTTGTTTGAATGTGTTTGACTTTCATTTGATTCAATTAGCTTTGTTTGAATGTGTTTGACTTTCATTTGATTCAATTAGCTTTGTAAAATGTATTTGACATTCATTTAATTAAAATAGCTTTGTTTGAATGTGTTTGACTTTCATTTGATTCAATTAGCTTTGTTTGAATGTGTTTGACTTTCATTTGATTCAATTAGCTTTGTAAAATGTATTTGACATTCATTAATTAAAATAGCTTTGTTTGAATGTGTTTGACTTTCATTTGATTCAATTAGCTTTGTTTGAATGTGTTTGATTTTAATTTGATTCAATTAGCTTTTTTTGAATGAATTTAACTGTCATTTGATTCAAATAGCTTTGTTTGAATGAGTTTGAATTTCATTTAATTCAATTTGCTTTGTAGAATGCATTTTACTTTCATTTGATTTATATAGCTTTGTTTGAAAGTTTTTGACTTTCATTTAAATTAAAAAGCTTTTTTATATGTTTGACTTTCATTTGATTTAAAAAGGCTTTGTTTGAATGTGTTTGACTTTCATTTGATTCTATTAGCTTTGTAGAATGTATTTTACTTTTATTTGATTTAATTAGCTTTGTTTGAATTTATTTGACTCTCATTTGATTGAAATAGCTTTCTTTGAATGTGTTTGACTTTCATTTGATTCAATTAGCTTTGTAGAATGTATTTAACTTTCATTTGATTCAAATAGCTTTATTTGAATGTAATTGACTTTCATTTGATTTAATTAGCTTTGTAGAATGTATTGACTTTCATTTGATTTGAAATCTTTGTTTGAATGTGTTTGACTTCCAATTAATTCAATTAGCTTTGTTTGAATGTATTAGACTCTCATTTGATTAAAATAGCTTTGTTTGAATGTGTTTGACTTTCATTTGATTCAAATATCTTTGTTTGAATGTGTTTGACTTTCATTTGATTCAATTACCTTTGTAGAATGTATTTGACTTTCATTTTGATTAAAATAGCTTTGTTTGAATGTGCTTGACTTTCATTTGATTCAATTTGCTTTGTTTGAATGTGTTTGACTTTCATTTGATTCAATTAGCTTTGTTTGAATGTGTTTGACTTTCATTTGATTCAATTAGCTTTTGTAAAATGTATTTGACATTCATTTAATTAAAATAGCTTTGTTTTGAATGTGTTTGACTTTCATTTGATTCAATTAGCTTTATTTGAATGTGTTTGACTTTTCATTTGATTCAATTAGCTTGTAAAATGTATTGACATTCATTTAATTAAAATAGCTTAGTTTGAATGTGTTTGACTTTCATTTGATTCAATTAGCTTTGTTTGAATGTGTTTGACTTTCATTTGATTCAATTAGCTTTGTAATAAAGTATTTGACTTTCATTAGATTCAAATAGCTTTGTTTGAATGTGTTTGACTTTCAATTGATTCAATTAGCTTTGTTGAATGTATTTAACTGTCATTTGATTCAAATAGCTTTGTTTGAATGAGTTTGAATTTCATTTAATTCAATTTGCTTTGTAGAATGCATTTTACTTTCATTTGATTTATATAGCTTTGTTTGAAAGTTTTTGACTTTCATTTAAATTAATAAGCTTTTTTATATGTTTGACTTTCATTTGATTTAAAAGGCTTTGTTTGAATGTGTTTGACTTCATTTGATTCTATTAGCTTTGTAGAATGTATTTTACTTTTATTTGATTTAATTAGCTTTGTTTGAATTTATTTGACTCTCATTTGATTGAAATAGCTTTGTTTTAATGTGTTTGAGTTTCATTTGATTCAATTAGCTTTGTAGAATGTATTTAACTTTCATTTGATTCAAATAGCTTTATTTGAATGTAATTGACTTTCATTTGATTTAACTAGCTTTGTAGAATGTATTTGACTTTCATTTGATTTGAAATCTTTGTTTGAATGTGTTTGACTTCCATTGAATTCAATTAGCTTTGTTTGAATGTATTAGACTCTCATTTGATTCAAATAGCTTTGTTTGAATGTGTTTGACTTTCATTTGATTCAATTAGCTTTGTTTGAATGTGTTTGACTTTCATTTGATTCAATTAGCTTTGTAGAATGTATTTGACATTCATTTAATTAAAATAGCTTTGTTTGAATGTGTTTGACTTTCATTTGATTCAATTAGCTTTGTTTTGAATGTGTTTGACTTTCATTTGATTCAATTAGCTTTGTAGAATGTATTTGACTTTCATTTGATTCAAATAGCTTTGTTTGATGTGTTTGACTTTCAATTGATTCAATTAGCTTTATAGAATGTATTTGACTCTCATTTGATTAAAATAGCTTTGTTTGAATGTGCTTGACTTTCATTTGATTCAATTTGCTTTGTTTGAATGTGTTTGACTTTCATTTGATTCAATTAGCTTTGTTTGATGTGTTTGACTTTCATTTGATTCAATTAGCTTTGTAAAATGTATTTGACATTCATTTAATTAAAATAGTTTGTTTGAATGTGTTTGACTTTCATTTGATTCAA
>NW_018743494.1:0-26353 GCF_001683475.1 Chenopodium quinoa | reverse complement strand
TAGCAAAGTCTTTTATGATCTTATTAATTGATGCATTGATTTTTATGCTTTACATACCCCTGAGTATTATTGGTGAACCTATACCCTAGGCTTTGATTTATTGTTATTCCTATTATTCTTATTCACGTTAGTTTATTTATTTCCCTTAGTTTAATTCTCATAAAATTATATTTGTTACATGATAATTTAGACCATATCAATTCTTTAGGAGTAGAAATACATTGCTTTCACGTGGATTCGACCCTACTTCCCTATCTATTTTAGGTAGAGGACTTAAGAATTACTTTTGATTTGGTGATATGACTAGAACCGTCAAAATTTATAATAATACAGAGGGAGTAATATTAAAACAAATGAAACGCATTGCAACCTATTGCAAATCAAACTACTCACAAGTTGCAGGCTCCAAAGCACTTTTTCGTGTCAGATCGGATCAGGTTTGTCGCATAAGTTTTTTGATTTTTGACACCTCTAAGGACGTAAGATTGCAAATCCAGATGGGTGTGCAATGACTTTATAATATGGATTAATTTAATTACTCTATTAGCAAGGGTTTTGCTTAGCAATTTAAGAGCATGTTATGTTCACATTTACTCAAGTGAGCTGAACTGAATTGAACTGAACAAAACTGAATAGAGTTGAAATGAATATTTATGAGAGAAGGAAATTAGGAGCTGAACTAAAATAAACTGAACCGAACCGAATTGATTGGATCTGAACTTAACTGAACTGAATTGAAATTAAGTTGAAATGAACAGACCCTGAGTCTTTAATTAGGCTAAACTAATCCTAAGGTCAACTAAGTTGGTTTGTCCTAAAAGGCTTAGGCTGGGTTAATTGGGTTCCTAAAGGGATTTTCAATCAATTTTTGGGTTTTTTTTTTTTTTTTTTTTTTTTTTTTTTTTTTTTTTTTATCTTTGGGTATGTAATAAGCTGATGATTAGAGATCTCATGATTGTGATTTTATACTCTATCATGCTCCGTCACATAAGATCATTTGGACTTGAAATGTTGATGCAATGAACACAGGGCTCCTTATACCTAGGATCAGATTCTTGATTCCATATAAAAGGAACAACTCAGCCAAAAACATAATCTGATGGTTAAATCCCCAATCTCCATGATTGATTTTATTACTCTATCGATTCCTTTGGGTAAGATTGGCTTGAAGAAAATACATACGATCTATGAGCAAGAGTGATTATTACTCAATCATTTACTATACATACATCGTACCCAAGAGTATGAAGTGAATATTTTTGTTTAAGTTTGAAGAAGGGAATGAAAGAGTAATAATTATAGAAATGATATTCTGAAATGGACTGGCAGGGTGTACGTGTTCTGGGCTAGATTTGAAATGTCTACCCCCATTTAATTTGCAACTAATCCTAATTACTCCCTTACATGCGGTGTCTTCCATTTTATACTCCAATATTGGTTACTAGTAAGTCTAGTGTGTATATATATATATGAAACTCAAAGCATATAATATATTCATCAACTCTACTTTCGCTTTGCCATAATTAGCAAGCTAGAAGCAAGTTAATTATGGCTTCCAAATTGATATGTTTTTTGGTAATCTTTTCTCTAACATCACTTTTTATGGGTGCCTCTAGTTGCCCTAATGTTGAACAAATTGTGTACAATACTATGAAGCAAGCCGTTAGTAAGGAACCACGTATGGGTGCATCTATTCTTCGCTTGTTCTTCCATGATTGCTTTGTCAACGTAAGTATTTTCGAATCTATAATCTTATTATTTATTTAAGTTTTTTTTTTATTTATTTTTTTTATTTTTTTTATTGCAATACCATGTTCTATGTACATTATTAAACAATATACTACGACGTATGAAAAATTATTATGCAAAGATGGGAGAATTTCGTTATTTCCTTGTAATGTCATTATTGATTGTAATATTGTTGCATTTTTCTAGAAAGAAAATGGTTGGGAGGATGATGATTAGTTTGGACAATTATGGGTCCCTAGACAATTATATAGAAGGTTTAGAGAAAATGATGGATGTTATCTACATAAAAAAAAACTGAGTGAGAAAATGAAGAATTAAAAAATATATATACTTCGTATATAATACTAACGTTACATGATCTATTGTCAAGGAAAAAAAAATGCTTTACCTAGGGTTAGAGACCGGTTGCATAGTGAGGTTTGATCGCATTCATTAATATCATGAGAGACAACCCTAACCAATGGATAATATACAACTTTGATAGAAGCATATATATATATATATATAATAAAAAAAAAAAAAAAAATATATATATATATATATATATATATATATTAATAAATGATCTAATTTATTTTTAATATTGGCACAATGGTTAATTAAATATGATCCATACTTTTTAGGAAAAATCACATCTTTTTTGTCACACCCCTAAATAATAATAGATTAATAGAAGTACATACATAAAAGTCTTTGACCTAATTTTATCTCATAATGAATATAAAGGTTCATCCAAATAAATCATGTGATTAATTTAGTTATTAGAAATTATAAAAGAAATGTACGCTGAGTAGTAATTGTGAACAAAGAAAGTATATATGGCCGTTTTATATTTACGCTAAAGGATCAATTAAAATAGACTGGAATCAATATATACACTATATTGTTCATCTATTAGACTAACTCATTCATGTTTTTTTCATTCATTTCCGGTAACATTAGGGTTGTGATGCATCTGTACTCCTAGATGATACACCAACATTTACAGGGGAGAAAACTGCTAAAGCAAATGCAAACAACTCAATAAGGGGTTTTGAAGTGATTGATGCAATCAAGTGTAATCTTGAAGCTGCTTGCCCCCAAACTGTATCGTGTGCAGACATTCTAGCTCTTGCATCACGAGACGGAGTTAGATTGGTAAGCACATAAAACTCATAAAAATACTTTGGATTATAGATTTCATTGTGCACATAAATCTAAAGATTAATTAGTTTGTATTACTACTCCCTATCACTTGAGCTTCATTCATTGTTTAAGAACAAAAAGAAAAACATTACAAAATAAGCCATATTGCTTACTTCCTCCCTATTTTCCAAGCATAGGAAAATTGAAAAATACATGCAATGTTTTAGCTAGCATCTGTAACAAAAATGTGAATAAATCTATAATCTATAATAATATATACAGTCTGGTATATAATAATATATATTCTTTCTCCGTTTCTTTATAGTTGCAACATACACTTTATTGATATGGTATTTAAGACAAATAGATCTCACATGATATAATACACTTAAAAAGGGGTTAAGAGGTTGTTAGAGGTATAATCAAGTGGCCATGAGCTTTAAATAAAGATAATAGTACAATTTTCACCATAAAAATCTTCCATTTATGTGTGTTGCAACTATTATAATATTTTCATTATAGGAAAGTGTTGCAATTATAAAGAAACAAAGGAAATAATCCGTATTAAAAAGCGTTTCAAATTGCATTAATCTTGTCACGTCGCTCATTCCATCATCTTTAATTCATCTAAGTGTTAACGTTTATGTCATCCCTTATAAACATGCATGGTTGGTATACAATATGAACCCATTGCAACCACAAGTTTGATAATAATCCCATTTGCTTATCTAAGTTGAAGTACATTGCATTGTATTATTTCAGAACCATATTAATGACAATTGAAAATGAAAAATGAAGTTGAATACAATAACTCAAGACGTACATTGTCTATTTATCCCACCAAAACTAGTTATTCAATTTAAACACCTCAATTTGTTCTTATCAAAATTTATTATTTTAAGATCCTACCACTTGATGTACCTAACTATATGTTCTCACATTTGTAGTTAGGAGGGCCCACATGGAAAGTACCACTAGGTAGAAGAGATGCAAGAACAGCAAGCCTAAGCTTGGCAAACCAAAACCTTCCACCCCCACGTTCAAGCCTTGCTAACCTCACTTCCCTCTTTGCAAGACAAAACTTAAACATCAACGAAATGACCGCCCTCTCCGGCGGCCACACCATCGGCCTCGCTCGTTGCATCAACTTCCGACCCCACATTTACAACGACACCGACATAGATCCCACCTTTGCAGCCACTCGCCAAGCCAACTGCCCTAAACAAGCTGGGAATGGAGACTTCAACTTAGCCCCTCTTGATCGTCAAACACCAAACAAATTCGACAACGATTATTTTCAAAACCTTGTTCAAAAACGCGGTCTATTACATTCGGATCAAGAGCTTTACAATGGTGGTTCTCAAGATTCCTTGGTGAAGAAGTATAGTACTAATCAAGCTGTTTTCTTTCAAGATTTTGTTGCAGCGATGATCAAGATGGGGAACATTAAGCTTCTTACTGGTACTAAAGGAGAGATTAGAAAGAACTGTCGCGTTATCAATTAGATTATTGTTAATATCATCAGTTTATTTCATACTTCTGGTTTTAATTACACTTGTACGTACTATATATAAATGGAAATTTTGTGAAAAACTACCTATTATAGTTCAGAATTTGCGAGAAACTACCTATTAAAAAAATGTTGTAATTGACTACCTAATTTTCGAAAAATGTTGTAATTTACTACCTTACGCCGGATTATGAATGAGTTTGACCAAAGTTCTCCGATGTTGACTTGGTCACTTGACCATCACGTGACACTTAATGACCCTTTTCTTTCACCAAGTGTCACGTGACCAAGTCAATGCCGGAGAATTTTGGTCAAACTCATTCATAATCCGGCATAAAGGTAGTAAATTACAACATTTTAAAAAAATTAGGTAGTCAATTACAACATTCTTTTTAATAGGTAGTTTCTCGTAAATTCTAGATTATAATAGGCAGTTTTTCACAAAATTTCCTATATAAATATATGATTTGTATTAATTGTTGTTAGTGTTGTTACGTGGAAGTTGGAATTATATCCGAGTGATTTATGGATGTGAAAATTGAAAAGGACAGTGTAATTATGTACTCCATTTCTTACTCCGTATTATAAAATAAACTTGCATGCGAATGGAGTCGTATAATATTGGGATTTTTTACATCATAAGATGATGATGTGTCAGATTATAAATGGTCAATTATTTTTATTTATTTAAAAGCCTAAATGTATTATACATGTAATTTTTTTTAACAATACGTAATTATAGTTTTTTAAATTTAATTTTTATCTTTTTAAGATCATTTTCGAAAAATTAGATTAAAATTAAAATTTAGAAAATAAAAAATTCATCATTTTTCAATAATGTTCTTCATTCATGTTCAACAATGTTCTTCATTCATGTCATAGATTAACAACCTATTCCCAAAATCATTGTTATTTGTGAAAGTATACTCAAATCCGGCCTAAAATCCTCATTAAAACTCATAAATGAATTGTTTTGTAGAGTTTCGCTTTTTTTAGTTTTGTTTTTTAGGTTCTGTTCATTAAAAAATCTCAACAACAATCTCATTTTTAAGTATTTGTTAAAGAAGAATTATATTGATAGGTGTTTTGCAATATCATAGTGGTCGGCGACATAGTGATTTAGGTTGAATGATTGGCGTTCTTCCAATTGTATAAATTGAGAAGACGACTATTTTTTTTTTTTTCGAGTCCCATCAGTTTGATCGGCACAAATTAATTAATTTTTCGCAAACTTGTTCGTGGATTAGGTAGTGACCTAAACTACTTTTGGTCATTGCATATAAGAATTATATGCTCTGTTTATATTTAAGGCATTTACCTTATGTATACGTTGGGCGTGACCTCATAATTATATACTAAACCATAGCATTGATGGCTACAAATCTACAACAAGGGGGTGAAAGGTATAAACTAGGAAAGAATATCTACAGTCAACTAATTTACAATTATTCAAGTCATAGGCTATAAACTAGGAAGGAAAATAATACACCTAACTAATTCACATTTACAAAGATATATACAATATATGTTTAGCATACAATATATTTAACACTTTCAAACATATATCATAATGGTTTATTGACGAAAGGTATATCAATTATTATAATTACCAAAATTTATCCTATTATTAAATATTAGTTATAATCTTATAATTTATTTTATAATAACCAAAATTATCCCTGTTTTATATATTAGTTGTTTTCCATTCAAAAAAAAATATGTTAGTTATTATCCTATAATTAGTTTAATATTGTAATTAACAGAATTTATCCTATTTTAAATTATGTTTCATATTTTTGAGAATGAATAAAAATTGAATGTTTAAATCATGATGAATTTTATATTGTGATATAATTGAGTCGATAAAAATGATGATGATGATGATGATGATGATGATGTTTAATTCTAGGACGGGTTGTGGCTTTTGCGGCTCATCGAAAGCGGCTACTGCTGCTACTACTGCTGCTGCTGCTACTGCTGCTACTACTGCTGCTGCTACTGCTGCTACTACTACTGCTGCTGCTACTGCTGCTACTACTACTGCTGCTGCTGCTGCGGCTGCGGCGGCTGCTGGCTGCTGCTGCTGCGCTGCTGCTGCTGCTGCTGCTGCTACTACTGCTACTGCTGCTGTTGCTGCTGCTGCTGCTGCGGTTGCGGCTGCGGCTACTGCGGCTGCTGCTGCTACTACTACTACTACTACTACTACTACTACTACTACTGCTACTGCTACTGCTACTGCTACTGCTACTGCTACTGCTACTGCTACTGCTACTGCTACTGCTACTGCTACTGCTACTGCTACTGCTACTGCTACTGCTACTGCTGCTGCTGCTGCTGCTGCTACTACTGCTGCTGCTGCTGCTACTGCTACTGCTACTTCTACTGCTACTACTACTGCTACTGCTACTGCTACTGCTACTGCTACTGCTACTCCTACTGCTACTGCTACTCCTACTGCTGCTGCTACTCCTACTGCTGCTGCTACTGCTGCTGCTACTGCTGCTGCTACTGCTGCTGCTGCTACTACTGCTGCTACTACTACTGCTACTACATCCAAGAATCCGTTAGTGGGGCTCACTTTTGACACATGTCACTCATTTATTGGATTAAAAAAATTTATTATTTTTTTTAAGAAAAAGAAAAATCCTAAATTGCTAAACCAGCCACCACCGCCGATGGGTTCCCACCACCGTCACCCAAACCTAACCCCCGAAGCTCCGAGACCGTCGCTGAACCACCGTCGTCACCATACCCCGCCCCAAAACCTCCGATACTGTCACCACACCATCGAAACCCCAACCTAAACTAGCCGAAACCCCAACCCACATCGTCGCCGAACCACCGTCAGCCGAAACCTAACCCTACCCAGCCAAAACCTCCCAGCCACTTCGATTCCTCCTCGAAAAACCACCCCTGTACTTCCGCTTCACCTTCAAACCAGTCGAAAACCACTTTCGAAGCCCTAGCTAGGTCGATTTTGCGGTGAGGCGACGACATGGGTGGTTTTCGGTGGTTCGTGGTAAGGGTTTGCACGAACTGATTGGTGGGATTTGCGCGGGGGGAGGGGGGCCGTGGTGGGTGGGGATGATGGGCGGTGATTTTGCCGGTGAAGGAAGGGTTGTCGGCGTCAGTATGAGTCTCCGACTGTGGAGTCGCGGCCGCCGGTGGTGGGCTAGTGGCTGGGTTAGGGTTATAGAGTGTTTTTCTTTTTTTTTTTTTTTTTTTACCTTTATTTTTTAAACCAATGTCTTATTGCCACGTGTCTATCTTGGGTCCCACTAACGAATTTCATCCAAAATTCAGTTAGAAGGTGGTGAAATCCAATTTTTGGATTTTTTTGTGGTGTTATTTTCAAAAAAAATCCCAATAATAATAATAATAATAATAATAATGTCACTATTCTAACTAAATAGGAGAAACAAATTAATACTAGACAATAGACATGACCTAATATAATAAAATTTATGTAATTTCCTTACTTTATATAAGGTGGTTGAATATTTGTTTTAAAAATGAAAAGAAAATTATGTAGCTTACTTACATTATATAACACGCTTCCATATTTATATATTTGTACTCCAGGTAATTAATGACCTAAACATTTCTAAGTCATAACATTTTTATTTAATGTTATTTAATTAGTGTATCCTCTTTCTTAAAGTATCAATTGAAAGTCTAATAGATTTAAGTTTATCACTTTATAAATGAAAATGTTATCATCTTTAATTCATTGTTGTAACACTATCCTAAAATAGAAATATCACAATAGTAATAACACACTATAAAAAGGAATGTTTGGGGGATTTTTCTATGTGACTGGCTTCAACGTGTGGCTGGGGTTACTCGGTCAGGGGTGACTCGAGTTAGTCCTAACCGAGTAACCCCTCAAGTAACCTCTAATTGAATATTCCCACGAGTAACCCCTGATCGAGTAACCCCTCAGGTAACCCATGACCGAGTAACCCCTCGAGTAACCCCCTAAACGAGTAACCCCTGACCATCCCTTCAAGTAACCCTTGATTGAGTAACCCCTAATCGAACCCCTCAAGTAACTTCTGACTGAGTAACCCCTGATCGAACCCCTCAAGTAACTTCTGACCGAGTAACTCGAGTAACCCCTAACCGAGTCACTTGAGTAACACCGGCCACATGGTGTGGCCAACCATATATAAAAATTTGTGTTCAAATTAAAGAATGTACACTGTTTAGGGTAAAAATTACCCCAAATACGTGGTCCAATCCTATGGTGACACGTGGCCCAATAAAGAGGTGACACGTGTCACTATAGGAAGATTATGACACGTATGAAGAGCATGAGAGCACCTAAAAAATAAAGAGAGTAAAGGCCTCCTTACATCATAAGGCCCAACTACCCTTGAAAGCCGCAAAACGGGGCCCTAGAGGGACACGTGCCCTACACTAATTGCGCAGCGAATCAGAGCACATATCTCTAGGTCACTTATTCTAAGGGGCACAAATTCCTACCCCTATAAATACCCTAATCATTGATGATGGGAGGGGTGGATTGTGACATAACAATAAATAGAGCACTAAATTGCCCAACTTCTCTCTACTTTCTCACTCTAGTACTCTTTCCTTTTCAAAGTTTAAAGTTAAAATTTAAAAATTCCTCTGTCTCTCTCGGTTTCTCTAGTTACCTTCAAGATGTCTCATTATCTTCATCCTAATACCTTTGTATACCCTCACTATATGGGGAAAAACTTTCAACCTCTCCCAGTCCTAGAAGATGAAGCACCTATTAATTGGGAAAGTTGTGTTATTGGACGTGTGTGGGATGATAGGGACTTTTCTTTATCTCTTTATCAGCGGCTACTAGCCCAATTTTGGCATCTTTGTGCCCCAGTGACGGTTTTCAAATATGGTAAAGATCTAATATTTAGTTGTGAAACTTCTGAGGATGGCGATGAATTAGATGAGAGAGGGTGGGTCCATTTTAAAGGAATTTTGGTCGTGTTACAGCGCCTTCGGGAACATGCAGTACCAATGAATCTTAATCTTCATCTTGCTGAGTTGTGGGTGGGCGTGGTGGGTCTACCTTTACGATATTCTACTCCTTAAGTTGCGGCGGTTGTATTAGCTCATGTGGGTGATGTAACGAACTTTGATGAATCTAATGGTCAGTTTCCTATACTTTGCCCTAGAGTTAAAATATTAGTTTGTTTGTCGTTACCTTTGATTGCTGGTTGTTATTTTTCCACATTTGACAATCATGTCACGTGGGTGAAATTTAAATATGAAGGGATCTTTAGATTTTGTAGAAAGTGTGGTTTAGTCGGACATAGTTCTACCTTGTGTGAAAAAGATCATGCTAAAATTAGTGGTCCTTTGGAACGTCATTATCGTCATATCCATGAGAATGGTGGTTATGTGCTCTTCGGACCCACGGACCTAGAATTATATTCAGACTCTTTGCAAGGAATTTTTCCTTCCCCAAGCGCTTAGACTACGGAGCTTTGGTTTGGAGCTCATGATGATGATGATCCGTTAGAATACGATGCGGATTCGCACCCCTCGGATTATGATGATGATGATGATGGAACAACGTTTCAAGGGGTTTTGTTAGACTCTTCATCTGAGTCCACATGTGGTTCGGGCAATAAACGATCAGTGGCAAGTATTCCAGGGCTTTTTCCGCCCCCATCTCCAACTGCTTTCCGATCAGCTGATAATAATGAAGTCTTAAGCATGGATTTGGGGCCTAATCGTGCGATTAAGGGACAATTTGCGATAGTTAATCATGAGGCTCGAAGAGCTCTATGTGTAAGACATGCAACTCCTTCTAATTCAGGTTGGCAATACATGAGGGGCTGGCAAAATAAGGATACATGTGTCAATGGATGGAGTCAACAACATTCTTCAAATGACGGTGGAGCTTTGCAAAGATTTTTGGGAACTTCTGTGAGAAACAAGGACCCTTATCGCCAGGTTGTCTCCGGTTCTTATCCACTTTATGGATTGGGTTGTGACACGGAAATGGGCCATCAAGCTCTCACGTGGGATCTGAATTCAAGAATAATCTCTTCTGAGTTTATGCCAAATACTAATCCATCACCTGATCCTTTTATGCGCTTCTCCTCTTATGCAGTGAGCCGACCCAATTCTAATTTACAACATAGCCCAAGCTACCATGTTACTTCTCCTGTGGGCCAGATCTGACCTGATATGGGTTACTTAAATGATATGGATTGTTTTACCCGGGCTTCTCCAATGGACCAAACGGTTCCGGACCTGGATCTGTTTGGACATGGGTTTTCTCCTCCTCCCCTTGGTCCATCAGGCCCTTTTTTTGAGGTCCCTTTTGAAGTCGGACCTAGAAATTGGATGGGAGAGGAATCTGCTCAAAAATATCCCTTTCTTTCTTGATCTTTTTCGGCGACCCTTCCATTAAGCTCCGGTTACAGGGCCGATTCGTCTTCACAGCAGTTCTCACTCTCTTTGAATCTTCAAACTCATGGGCCGTCACCTCCTTCGCCATTCCAACGGATTATTCCCCGACGGTTTCTGAATCTCCGCCTTCTCCAGCTTCACCTACTGAATCTTCTTCAGCGACTCCGACTGCTCCGAATGCTCCAACTGCTCATCTTGAGGATATGGCTCCGCGTTCTCCTGGTAAACTTCATCTCTGATCTTTCTCTCCTATTAAGAAGAAGGGAAAAATGGTAATTAAATGGGTGCGACAGGTTACTAAGGTGTGACTGGCTAAGCGTGAAGCTTCTGCTGTAGCTCCGTCGGCCTCGCCTATCCTGGAATCGGAGGTGGGTAGTGTTTGCTCATCTGGTTGTTTGCCTTGTGTTCTTCCGTTCAAGAAGCGTAAGGGTCTAGATGGTTCGGTCTCTTCTAGCAGCTTGTCTGATGTAGGTTAGGTGGCTCCCCCTCCAGAGCCTTAAAGACAGGAATGAGAATTGGAGCATGGAATTGTAGGGGCATTGGGCAAGCGGACTCCCCTAAGGTTCCATACATTATGTCCTTGTCCCACTTATGGGTTGGATGTTGGTTTTTTGATGGAAACTATGCTCCCTGTAAATAAGGTTTTATAAAGGATAACATCTATTCCTATTTTGGGTAGTTGTGGTTTAGATGCTATAGGTTTAAGTGGTGGGTTTGTAGTATTTTGGTTAGCTCCGGTGTTGGTAGACCCGATATATATTTCTCCAAACTTTGTAGCTTGTAAAATATCAGTTGGAAATGAAATAAGACATGTAGTGTTTGTGTATGGTGCGCATCATTTAGCTGATAGATTAGAGGTTTGGACTTCCATTTCTAGCTTTGTTAGGACTCACCCTAATGTTTTGTTGATTGGAGACTTTAATCAGGTTGAATACCTTTTTGATAAAATTGGAGGTCTGCAATTTCCATGGCATGCTTGATTTTATTCACTGGCGTCTAGATTTGGGCCTCATTAATGTTCTTTTTACTGGTCCCACTTATACTTGGACTAATGGGCGCATTGATTCAAATCGGACTTTTGAATGATTGGATCGAGCCTATGCGACGTCTGATTGGTTCATTCAATACCCAAACCCGAATGTGACTCATCAACCAATTCTATTTTCTGATCATGCAACTATTATTTTCACTGACACGATGGACATGTCGCACTTTCGCCAGCCATACTGAATAGAAAATTGGTGTTTGGCTGCTAAGGATGTGTCGGAATTTGTTACTTCCATTTGCCTCGAGAACTTTCAAGGTTCATCTCAATTTTCTTTGTCTCGACGGTTGGCTGTAATCAAGGATAAACTCCGTAACTGGTGCTTATCTCACAGGACGTCATAGGGGATTAATTGGAGAGCTTTTTGTCAAGAGGTCACGACAAGTTTGCAGGCGTTGCACTCTCCATTGGCTTGCATACTGTTTCTTAATAACCGTAATGAGAAGGTAGAGGAAGCTCAAACTGTTTTTTTGTACTAGCGTTAGCGCACGAAGGTTTGGTGGGATGCTACGGGTGAATTTGGTTCGAAACTGCATTTTTCGGTGGTTCAGGCCAGGAAGCGGTGCAACATGATTCACATTCTTAAAGACTCTTCAGGTGCTTGGATCTTGGATAAGGAGGGTGTCCGTGCTTTGATCTTAAAGTTCAAGGATGCTGCAAGGTGTATAACTGAGGTCCTGAGGTCTGAGAAAATCTCTCCTCAAGATCCTTCCATATTTCCTGAGAAGAAGTCAAAAACAAAACACTCCTAGCAATCGAATTCTCCAAGGATCTCAGAATGTAAGAAATGATTATAGCATCACATCTTTTCCAGGCACCACAATTTGGATGATCTTCAGCTGGTTTCGGCAAACTTCCATCAATGAAACCTAACTTATTCTTCGTTGCAAGCGCAATGATCATACTCCTCTTCCATTCACCATAAGCCTCACCAGAAAACTTTTCAGAAACAATAGGCAAAGCAGTATTCTCAGATGGATTGATGTAATAAGGTGAAGTTGGATCAGAAGTTACTGGAACTGAAGAATTTGCCGCCATTTTCAATCAAGAAATTGTGTATAAATGGAAGAAACAACAGATTGATTGATTCAATCTATGATATTATCAAAGGAAATTGCTCAAACTCTCACGATTTCTTATAGAAATATGCAGAAATTCGAAGCTACTATAATCTGATTGTTTGATTACAATCAACAAAAAAAAAACACATAAATCTGACTTGATGCGGAAGAAAATCAGATCAAAACTGAGAGATTAGAACAAGAATCTTAGTGATTTCACTGTAATAATCGAAGAATTCGAAGATCTTTGAGCTCCTGCTCTGATACCATATTGAAAATCACAGTGAAGAACATTTGATCTTGAGAGAGAAAGTTAGAGAGAGAGAAGAGATTTTTATTGATTAATTGATCAAAATGATCTTAGGACAGCTTACAGATATTTATAGAGAAGTTTGTTACAAGCAGCTAACAACTTTACTACAAAACGCATCATTCTGTTATTGCATAACAGAATTCTAACAAACTACTGCTGACTCTTCATCTGACGTGTCATGATGATTATCATCATCATCAAGGCCTGTTCTCATTAATCGAACTCAGCTAAACTGAACTGAATTTATTAGAGCTGAACTGAACTAAATTGAACTTATTAGAGATGAACTGAACTTAAAAGAGCTGAACTGAACTAAATTGAGCTTATTAGAGATGAACTGAACTGAATTGAATTGAACTGGACTGGAATGAAATAAATATTTTATAAGAGAAAGAAATTATGAGCTGAACTGAACTTATTAGAGCTGAATAGAACTAAAAATAATCGTATGAGAAGAGGCCCTTAGTAGAAATAATTTAGAAATGAGTACTTAACTATATATTGATAAGATGGTCTAAATTGAATTTAAGGTAATTTGACATCGGGTTAGGTCAATAACAAGTTAGATGGAGTTCGAAATGGGTCACGAACAATTCAGATTGAATTTGGATCAATAACAAGTCGTGTTGATTTTGGGTTAGGTTAGTAACCAATCAGGTTAAAATTCGAGTCGGATTAGTAACAGGTCAGGTAGAATTCGGATCGGGTTAGTATAGGTCGGGTTAAATCTTGATTTTAACGGGTTAAAATGGGTTTGGTTTAATCTCGATTCAGGTCAGGTTCAGTTCAGGTCAATAATTTACGGGTTATATTCAAGTCGGGTCATTTCTAGGTGGGTTCATGTTCGGGTTCGGGTCTCAAATACTCGGGTTAACTCGGGTCTAGGGTTGTTTCCAGGTCGTGTCACATCGGGTTCAAGGTCACCCTTTTTTTTTCTGGATTCAAACAAGTCGGTTAATAATTGGGTTCGGGTAATTTTTCGGGTCAGGTCAGCTTTTAACGATTCTAGTGTGCACTTTTTTTTTTTTTTTTTTTTTTTTTTTTTTTTTTTCTTTCCACGAGCACCTTAAAAGATTATAACATCCCTCTTCCTTTAAAATTAAAATAAAGATAGTTTTAAAAAAATAAAGCAAACCTTTTTTTATTCTTCAAATATAAGAAGCCAACCTATTAGCAAAGATAATAAAGAAAAAAAAACGAAATTTAATTAAATATTGAACAATCAACAAAATTTATAAATTAATTACTTAAATTAAGTCCAAAATTAACTACATAAGCTATAAAATTAAAATTATCTTCCATAAACTATAAACTTACATTTAGATTATATTTTATTAACTTTGATATTACCTCATATTTAAAACTGTGCATTAGTATTGATGTTCATATTTCCATAACAAAATATTGTCAATCAAGTTTATATCTTATACTTCATCCATTTTCTTTAAGATGCAACACACCCTTTAGCGCGATAATTAAGAATGGTGGGGTTTACATGATATAATAAACTTTAAAATAGGATGAGTGGTTGTTAGGAGTGTAATTTAGTGGGTCATGTGCTTTAAATAAGAGATATAATATATTTTTTTCCCTAAAATAACTTTCCTTTTATAATGTGTTGCAAGTATTGTGACATTTCCTTTTTAGAGAAGTGTTGCAAATAAAAGAAAACGGAGGAAGTATGTTATTTAGTCCAGGTACCTTCCTAATTGTCTACATTCATCCTTTTTATTTATTTTTTTATTTTACTTTTACTCCCTCCGTCCCATAATATAATTCCTACTATGTTTTTTTTTTTTTTTTTTTGATATTTAAGAAATGGGAGGTGAAATAGAAATAGTAGATTAAAAATGGAAAAACATGGATAAAAGTTAGACATAAAGACAAAGCAAGTGGATAAATTTAAGGGAAAAAGTACAGTTATAGACAAAAGATATAGGGAGAAAGTGGAAATTAAAGAAGTATTACCTCTGTTACAGGTTATGTGCAACGATTTGACATAAAGCAGAGAGGGAAAATGTCTAATCGTTGCACATAACCTATACGGAGGTAGTACAATACAAGTAGATAATTTAAGGGTAAATTAGAAAGTTTAATGAATAAAGTTAAAAAAATAAGGGTATAAAGTTCTTTACATAATCTAAAAATAGAAACAGGTTCAACATTTTGGGTCTCTTAAATAGAAAAACAGGAATTATATTATTGAACGGAGGGAGTATTTTTTTTGACAGCTCTACCCTTATCCGTGGTACACATGAATCAATATATTTATTTTCATATAATATTTTATCCTTAACATTTTTTTTTCAATTATACTATCTAAGTTTTTTTTTTTTTTTTTTTTTTTTTTTTTTTTTGATATGTTTATTCTATAACATTTGCCACTAAACTATTTTAAAGACTAATAACTCTATAAATTATCTACATTGTAATTTACAATGAGACGATCTAAGAAGCAGTTTCTAGTTTGGTTCTTCGGCATCTCATCATTGATAGCTTGTTGAACAAGAGGATACATGTACGGAGTATCAAATGTCATGTGTAGTTTTTGTATATTTTGTTAGGAGAACTAGACTACTAGAGAGTAGGGATGTCAGTGGGGCGGGTCAAATAGGAGATTCGCCCCATCCCCGCCCCAGTGGGGCGGGGATGGGTCTTGGTTTGGCGGGTGATGGGGCGAAGATGAGGATGAATTGAAAACCATACTCGTCATGGGTGATGGGGCGGGGGTGGATTTTAGGTTGTACCCACATTTATATATCTTATAAAACAAATTCTATACTTTTATACTATTTTATATATATTTATGTAAAATAAAATATTAATTACAACACTTTGTAATATACTTATATTATAAACAAAAAAATGTGTAATATTTAGAATGATTTTTTTTTCTTTTTAATGTAATCTATATTAAGAGTCTGTTCTCATTGCCTGAACTCAGCTGAACTGAACTGAGCTGAACTGAGCTGAACTGAACTGAACTGAAATGAATATTTTATAAGAGAAGGAAATTAGGAGCTGAACTGAACCGAACTGAACTGAATTTCAACATAAGAGAACATGCCCTAATTATGTAGGATTGTGTATTTGAAAGGTGGAGGTTAGGTGGGTCTTGGGTGGGGATTAGGCGGGTCTTTGGCGGGGATTAGGTGGGGATGGATATCCAAGTGGAGGGTGGGGCGGGGATGGTTTTGGAATTGTACCCGCCGGGGCGGGGATAGGGATGAATTTTAGACCCGTTGCGGGGATGTGGATGGGGATGGGGATGAAATGTTAGGTGGGGATAGAGATGGGAATGCCAACATGCGCCCCGCCCCGCCCCATTGACATCCCTACTAGAGAGGATTGGTAATGTGATTGAATACAAAATGTTGTTGAGCAAAACGAAACATGAATTTGCAAGACTTGATTAGATATAGAATTGAGGTAATTATGAAATTCATATGAATCCAAATGAAATGACTTGTATTGAACTAAAGTGAATTGACCTAAACTGAAGTCAAATGATTTGAATCTTAGGGAAATGAATTCCTCCATTTCACTCCTTAACCAAATAAGGAAACTCATTTCCTTCATTTCTCCCCACTATTTCTTACCCAAATAATATGTACATGTTAAGAGAAGATGTGCATATAATAGGATTCGACTATTGAACCAATAACTATCTTTAATTAGGAGAAGATGTGATGTTAGGCAGACATCTAGCAATATGGGACAATAGGAGTGATGATCTTTGAATTTGCATAGTCAAGTTCTTCTCAATTAATTAAATGTAAATATAAACCTTAGGTAATCGAAAGAGAAATTTCAACCAATTGATAATTTTGATTTAAAGGGACATTGCATCTTACAACAACATGCATGGATTAGGAATTTGAAATAATCAATAGTTATGTAAATGTTCCCCCTCCCCTAGCCTTTGTTTTCACTGACCTGACTCCACTTAGGTATACTTTTATTCTAAATATACTTGGAAAAATGTGCTTAATTAATTTCGTGTACTTGAATAAAAACTACCCAAATTTGATTCACAATTTTGTCACATTAAAAATATTAGTTTGAAAAGGTTTAGACATGTATGATACCAATAATTAATAAGATGTAGCGTAGTGTCGGTCTATAAATACGTACACCGGAACGTGCAGAAGTACTTGATATACGTTGCATAACTTTGACTGATAGATCTAGGAATTTCGATGTGGAAATGAAAAGCTAAACTTGACATGCCTTCATAAGTTCATAATCATGGAATTCTTCTACAAGCTTTAAACCATAGCTTGAATAGTGGAGATAAAGATTGACAATCATCTCACCTAGCTAAAAGGGAAATGTCACAATAGTTGCAACACACTATAATGGGAAAATATTTTATGTCAAAAGTTGTACTATAACCCTTATTATAATCTCATAGCCCACTAAATTATCCTCTTAACAATCTCTCTCCTCCTTTTTAAGTGTTCTAAATCACATGTGACTCACTTTTCTTAAATACCGTGAAAAAGGGGAGAAAGTAGGTAATTACATACTTTGTTGCAAAATGATTTAATTAAATTCATATGATCATATGACGAGAGCTGATATACATACAACCATTGTAGGTTGTCCCTACATACAACACCATTAAAATTTTGACACATCATTAGAAAAAGGGAGAAAATTAGAAGTCAAATATATATTGAATATAATGGAACTTGGGTCCATTGTTCTAGCCAATCAAAACATGACAAATTAGAGTTGTATGTAGGGACCACATACAACAATTGTATGTGTAGCCTTTACCTCATATGACTTGGTTATCACTTACACAAGCTTAAGAGCCCCTTGGAGAAAGGGTTCATTTAAGAGCTACATAAGTTGTAATCCTATAATTTATCAATAAGATACTTGTACTTTAAAGTATTAGCGATTCTTAAACCAAAAAGTACACAGGGTCAAGATTTTAACCTTTAACCTTTACTCAAAAATATACTCGTATTGCAAAGTACTTAAACCATTGTGACACAAGTTCCAGCAGGCTTACAACAATTGTTCTTGTGGGTTGTTATTCATAACATTATGATTAGTTCCATTTGTTGACTATTGCCAATAGGTAAGATTTAATCAAGATTAGAATTATTTAATAGCGACTGGCGACATCGTGGGCCAGCTGACACACACCAAGTAACCCCTAATCGACTGGGGCATAACACTTGATTGACCGAATAACTCCTAACTGACCAAATTACCCTTGACCGAGTAACTCCGGACCGAGTGAGTAACCCTCGACCGAGTAACCACTGATCAACCAAGTAATCCCTAACCGACTTAGTAACTCCACACCGAGTGAGTAACCCCTATAACACTAACAAAGTAACCCCAACCCCATAATTATTGGCCACACGATGTGACCAACTACATATAAAAGTTTGTATTACTAGCAATGCGTGTATATAAAAATACTATGTGAGATCATTTTTAATTTCTATATGACTTTTTATGATAAATATTTTTAGATATTATGATTAATTGTAGGCATTGGTGCCATGGAAAAAAAAAACAAAAAAGGATATAACATAATTAAAACTTGTGGGAGTGTGTTTATTGAAATTGGAAATATAAATATATAATTCATCTATATTGACAAGATAATTTATCATATACGATATAATTAATTATAGCGTGTTTTGAGTGCGTTCATCACACCACATGATCGCTTGTAAATGAACAAAGTAACTCTTAGGCCCTGTTCACATTTATTTAATTTCAGTTCAGTTCAGTTCAGCTCTGCTCCAATCAGTTCAGTTCAGTTCAGCTCCAATCTGTTAAATTCAGCTCATAATTCCCTCTCTCATAAAAATATTCATTTCAGCTTAGTACAGTTAAGTTCAGTTCAGCTCCAATCAGTTCAGTTCAGCTCAGTTCAGTAAATGTGAACATGTCCTTATAACATTGATCAACTAACACATACGACTGAGTAACCCTTATAACGTTATTAAGTAACCCTTATAACTAACACCGACGAAGTAACCTCTGTAACAATGATCGAATAATCCCTATAACACTAATGAAGTAACCACATGATGGTAGGCCATACGGTGCCACATATAAAATTTTGTGAATTACTTATGTCCCCCACTCTTTTTATTAATCAATATATATATTATTTGTTTATAAATGTTCTTTTTTTTTTATTTGACAAAGGTTTTCCCTTTATTTTGTCATAATCGTAATACTTTGACTTTTTCACTATTTATATGTTTATTTTGACGATAATTTTTTACCATTATATGTATACTAAACATATATGGCCATGTAAAATATTTTTGGATTAGTGTATTTAAGTATATTTTCATTGTATTAAGGGCCTTTTCTCTTACGTTGAAATTCAGTTCAATTCAGTTCAGTTCAGCTCAGTTCAGTTTAGCTCAATTCAGTTCAGTTCAGTTCATTTCAGCTCAGTTCAGCTCAGCTCCTAATTTCCTTCTCTTATAAAATATTCAGTTCAGTTCAGTTCAGTTTAGTTCAGCTGAGTTCAGTCAATGAGAACAGGCCCTAACCTTTTATACAATCTAATGAAAATATACTACATCCGTTAAGTATTAGTTGCAAATTTGGGGTAATATTTGAGATATATAGTTGCAACTAATATTTAATAGAGGTAGTAATTACAAATTAAATATTAATGGTCAAAATTGTGCATTGATATGTGTGCCAGTCAAGCAAAGATCTGGCTTGGGATATATGTCCATTTTATATAGTGATTTATCTCGTCTCTTGGTCATATTTAGGAGTATTTTTGGCTCTACGGATCTATTTTTATTACCAATATGCATTTTCTAGTGTTTTCGTAGATTTTGGTATTGCTTTGTAGGAAATTGCAGATTTGGAGTATTTCCCCGGAGTTAGTTGAGCCACTATGAGCATTGAATTTGGATCGCATTGATATGACCATATTGCATAGCCCAAGATCGTGTCAGAGTAATTAAGAACTGTAATTAAGGGCTTGCGAAGAAGAAGAAGCTGAGGCATTGGACTTGCTTCATAGAAGAAAATATTTGGATTGGGCCGAGTAAAGGATCCCAAACGAGGAATCCAATGTTACCTGATGGACTTGCCCGATCGACAAGTGTTCTCGCCTTGAGGCGCGCCCGACCGCGCGAGGAAGAGAAAGAGCAGCAACATCTCTTCTGAAGGCGTGTCCTACCGGGCGAAAGATATTGAAGGAGCACCATGAGGCTTATCGGCCTGGTCGACCAGTCATGCTTCCTACCGGGCGCGTGTTTTTGAGGGCGTTTAGAGATGACTAATCATAGTCTTAGTTTAGGTTTCTTAGCTTTAATATAAATACGCTTTTGTCAAGCGAAACTATTACATCTTCCATTAGTTAAAAATTCCAAATTTTAGTTTTAAGCTTACATTAGTATTTTGTTCTCTCAACACTCTTTGGTTTATGCAATTTATTAATTCCATTTATTTTGGTAACGATTTTCTTCTTTTTATTTCTCGTAATTTAAATACTTTGATTAGTTATGTCTTGTTTAATTGTTTTCTTAGGTTAGATTTCAATATGTGTGAGTAGTTTATTTCTACGGTTAGGGGGTGATTTATTATTGATGATTGTTAATGCTTTAGTTAATTTCCTATTGATTGATTTAATGCTATTCAATTAGATTAGGCATGGTTTCACTGTTTAAGTTATGCAATATTGATTTGAGATTCGGCAAATGAGAATTGATGTTTAGGCTTAGTTTCAATAGGCAGATTAATTTATAAATGGTTAAGTCAAGATTTGAGAGATGCGATTTAATACCGCTAGATTTACTCTGTGATTGTAATACGTAGCAAAGTCTTTTATGATCTTATTAATTGATGCATTGATTTTTATGCTTTACATACCCCTGAGTATTATTGGTGAACCTATACCCTAGGCTTTGATTTATTGTTATTCCTATTATTCTTATTCACGTTAGTTTATTTATTTCCCTTAGTTTAATTCTCATAAAATTATATTTGTTACTTGATAATTTAGACCATATCAATTCTTTAGGAGTAGAAATACATTGCTTTCACGTGGATTCGACCCTACTTCCCTATCTATTTTAGGTAGAGGACTTAAGAATTACTTTTGATTTGGTGATATGACTAGAACCGTCAAAATTTATAATAATACAGAGGGAGTAATATTAAAACAAATGAAACGCATTGCAACCTATTGCAAATCAAACTACTCACAAGTTGCAGGCTCCAAAGCACTTTTTCGTGTCAGATCGGATCAGGTTTGTCGCATAAGTTTTTGATATTTGACACCTCTAAGGACGTAAGATCGCAAATCCAGATGGGTGTGCAATGACTTTATAATATGGATTAATTTAATTACTCTATTAGCAAGGGTTTTGCTTAGGCAATTTAAGAGCATGTTATGTTCACATTTACTCAAGTGAGCTGAACTGAATTGAACTGAACAAAACTGAATAGAGTTGAAATGAATATTTTATGAGAGAAGGAAATTAGGAGCTGAACTAAAATAAACTGAACCGAACCGAATTGATTGGATCTGAACTTAACTGAACTGAATTGAAATTAAGTTGAAATGAACAGACCCTGAGTCTTTAATTAGGCTAACTAATCCTAAGGTCCAACTAAGTTGGTTTGTCCTAAAAGGCTTAGGCTGGGTTATTTGGGTTCCTAAAGGGATTTTCAATCAATTTTTGGGTTTTTTTTTTTTTTTTTTATCTTTGGGTATGTAATAAGCTGATGATTAGAGATCTCATGATTGGTGATTTTATACTCTATCATGCTCCGTCACATAAGATCATTTGGACTTGAAATGTTGATGCAATGAACACAGGGCTCCTTATACCTAGGATCAGATTCTTGATTCCATATAAAAGGAACAACTCAGCCAAAAACATAATCTGATGGTTAAATCCCCAATCTCCATGATTGATTTTATTACTCTATCGATTCCTTTGGGTAAGATTGGCTTGAAGAAAATACATACGATCTATGAGCAAGAGTGATTATTACTCAATCATTTACTATACATACATCGTACCCAAGAGTATGAAGTGAATATTTTTGTTTAAGTTTAAAGAAGGGAATGAAAGAGTAATAATTATAGAAATGATATTCTGAAATGGACTGGCAGGGTGTACGTGTTCTGGGGCTAGATTTGAAATGTCTACCCCCATTTAATTTGCAACTAATCCTAATTACTCCCTTACATGCGGTGTCTTCCATTTTATACTCCAATATTGGTTACTAGTAAGTCTAGTGTGTATATATATATATGAAACTCAAAGCATATAATATATTCATCAACTCTACTTTCGCTTTGCCATAATTAGCAAGCTAGAAGCAAGTTAATTATGGCTTCCAAATTGATATGTTTTTTGGTAATCTTTTCTCTAACATCACTTTTTATGGGTGCTTCTAATGCTTGGCTTATGCAGCCAGACTTTTATGCCTCTAGTTGCCCTAATGTTGAACAAATTGTGTACAATACTATGAAGCAAGCCGTTAGTAAGGAACCACGTATGGGTGCATCTATTCTTCGCTTGTTCTTCCATGATTGCTTTGTCAACGTAAGTATTTTCGAATCTATAACCTTATTATTTATTTAAGTTTTTTTTTTTTATTTATTTTTTTTATTTTTTTTATTGCAATACCATGTTCTATGTACATTATTAAACAATATACTACGACGTATGAAAAATTATTATGCAAAGATGGGAGAATTTCGTTATTTCCTTGTAATGTCATTATTGATTGTAATATTGTTGCATTTTTCTAGAAAGAAAATGGTTGGGAGGATGATGATTAGTTTGGACAATTATGGGTCCCTAGACAATTATATAGAAGGTTTAGAGAAAATGATGGATGTTATCTACATAAAAAAAAACTGAGTGAGAAAATGAAGAATTAAAAAATATATATACTTCGTATATAATACTAACGTTACATGATCTATTGTCAAGGAAAAAAAAAATGCTTTACCTAGGGTTAGAGACCGGTTGCATAGTGAGGTTTGATCGCATTCATTAATATCATGAGAGACAACCCTAACCAATGGATAATATACAACTTTGATAGAAGCATATATATATATATATATATATATATATATATATTAATAAATGATCTAATTTATTTTTAATATTGGCACAATGGTTAATTAAATATGATCCATACTTTTTAGGAAAAATCACATCTTTTTTGTCACACCCCTAAATAATAATAGATTAATAGAAGTACATACATAAAAGTCTTTGACCTAATTTTATCTCATAATGAATATAAAGGTTCATCCAAATAAATCATGTGATTAATTTAGTTATTAGAAATTATAAAAGAAATGTACGCTGAGTAGTAATTGTGAACAAAGAAAGTATATATGGCCGTTTTATATTTACGCTAAAGGATCAATTAAAATAGACTGGAATCAATATATACACTATATTGTTCATCTATTAGACTAACTCATTCATGTTTTTTTCATTCATTTCCGGTAACATTAGGGTTGTGATGCATCTGTACTCCTAGATGATACACCAACATTTACAGGGGAGAAAACTGCTAAAGCAAATGCAAACAACTCAATAAGGGGTTTTGAAGTGATTGATGCAATCAAGTGTAATCTTGAAGCTGCTTGCCCCCAAACTGTATCGTGTGCAGACATTCTAGCTCTTGCATCACGAGACGGAGTTAGATTGGTAAGCACATAAAACTCATAAAAATACTTTGGATTATAGATTTCATTGTGCACATAAATCTAAAGATTAATTAGTTTGTATTACTACTCCCTATCACTTGAGCTTCATTCATTGTTTAAGAACAAAAAGAAAAACATTACAAAATAAGCCATATTGCTTACTTCCTCCCTATTTTCCAAGCATAGGAAAATTGAAAAATACATGCAATGTTTTAGCTAGCATCTGTAACAAAAATGTGAATAAATCTATAATCTATAATAATATATACAGTCTGGTATATAATAATATATATACTTTCTCCGTTTCTTTATAGTTGCAACATACACTTTATTGATATGGTATTTAAGACAAATAGATCTCACATGATATAATACACTTAAAAAGGGGTTAAGAGGTTGTTAGAGGTATAATCAAGTGGCCATGAGCTTTAAATAAAGATAATAGTACAATTTCACCATAAAAAATCTTCCATTTATGTGTGTTGCAACTATTATAATATTTTCATTATAGGAAAGTGTTGCAATTATAAAGAAACAAAGGAAATAATCCGTATTAAAAAGCGTTTCAAATTGCATTAATCTTGTCACGTCGCTCATTCCATCATCTTTAATTCATCTAAGTGTTAACGTTTATGTCATCCCTTATAAACATGCATGGTTGGTATACAATATGAACCCATTGCAACCACAAGTTTGATAATAATCCCATTTGCTTATCTAAGTTGAAGTACATTGCATTGTATTATTTCAGAACCATATTAATGACAATTGAAAATGAAAAATGAAGTTGAATACAATAACTCAAGACGTACATTGTCTATTTATCCCACCAAAACTAGTTATTCAATTTAAACACCTCAATTTGTTCTTATCAAAATTTATTATTTTAAGATCCTACCACTTGATGTACCTAACTATATGTTCTCACATTTGTAGTTAGGAGGCCCACATGGAAAGTACCACTAGGTAGAAGAGATGCAAGAACAGCAAGCCTAAGCTTGGCAAACCAAAACCTTCCACCCCCCACGTTCAAGCCTTGCTAACCTCACTTCCCTCTTTGCAAGACAAAACTTAAACATCAACGAAATGACCGCCCTCTCCGGCGGCCACACCATCGGCCTCGCTCGTTGCATCAACTTCCGACCCCACATTTACAACGACACCGACATAGATCCCACCTTTGCAGCCACTCGCCAAGCCAACTGCCCTAAACAAGCTGGGAATGGAGACTTCAACTTAGCCCCTCTTGATCGTCAAACACCAAACAAATTCGACAACGATTATTTTCAAAACCTTGTTCAAAAACGCGGTCTATTACATTCGGATCAAGAGCTTTACAATGGTGGTTCTCAAGATTCCTTGGTGAAGAAGTATAGTACTAATCAAGCTGTTTTCTTTCAAGATTTTGTTGCAGCGATGATCAAGATGGGGAACATTAAGCTTCTTACTGGTACTAAAGGAGAGATTAGAAAGAACTGTCGCGTTATCAATTAGATTATTGTTAATATCATCAGTTTATTTCATACTTCTGGTTTTAATTACACTTGTACGTACTATATATAAATGGAAATTTTGTGAAAAACTACCTATTATAGTTCAGAATTTGCGAGAAACTACCTATTAAAAAAATGTTGTAATTGACTACCTAATTTTCGAAAAATGTTGTAATTTACTACCTTACGCCGGATTATGAATGAGTTTGACCAAAGTTCTCCGATGTTGACTTGGTCACTGACCATCACGTGACACTTAATGACCCTTTTCTTTCACCAAGTGTCACGTGACCAAGTCAATGCCGGAGAATTTTGGTCAAACTCATTCATAATCCGGCATAAAGGTAGTAAATTACAACATTTTAAAAAAATTAGGTAGTCAATTACAACATTCTTTTTAATAGGTAGTTTCTCGTAAATTCTAGATTATAATAGGCAGTTTTTCACAAAATTTCCTATATAAATATATGATTTGTATTAATTGTTGTTAGTGTTGTTACGTGGAAGTTGGAATTATATCCGAGTGATTTATGGATGTGAAAATTGAAAAGGACAGTGTAATTATGTACTCCATTTCTTACTCCGTATTATAAAATAAACTTGCATGCGAATGGAGTCGTATAATATTGGGATTTTTTACATCATAAGATGATGATGTGTCAGATTATAAATGGTCAATTATTTTTATTTATTTAAAAGCCTAAATGTATTATACATGTAATTTTTTTAACAATACGTAATTATAGTTTTTTAAATTTAATTTTTATCTTTTTAAGATCATTTTCGAAAAATTAGATT
The DNA here is from genome assembly GCF_001683475.1 of Chenopodium quinoa. Classification (NCBI taxonomy): domain Eukaryota; kingdom Viridiplantae; phylum Streptophyta; class Magnoliopsida; order Caryophyllales; family Amaranthaceae; genus Chenopodium; species Chenopodium quinoa. The sequence goes on along the minus strand of NW_018743494.1, from coordinate 158 downwards.
AAAATTAAAATTTAGAAAATAAAAAATTCATCATTTTTCAATAATGTTCTTCATTCATGTTCAACAATGTTCTTCATTCATGTCATAGATTAACAACCTATTCCCAAAATCATTGTTATTTGTGAAAGTATACTCAAATCCGGCCTAAAATCCTCATT